>NC_133472.1:33094042-33394042 GCF_025370935.1 Choristoneura fumiferana
ACGGCGACCCCACAAAACTATCCTCTATGAATTAAGACGCCTATTGTGGGCTCTAATATGGCTGGCTAGACCGAATTTACTTTTAAACAGGTACTCTCCTACACGCGTGACAGTACAGCTGCCTAGCTGAGTTGTATGTATACGTGCAGGAGCACTTGGGTCTTTCTTTACGTAATGAGGGCTATCGCGTATGAGTTCGCCACTAGAGGCGCTGGTGTAGCGTGAGGTCTCCGAAATGTCAAATCTCATAGTTTTTGGGTCAGCTACGCGGGTTTATTTATAATTAGAATAATTTTGTGAATATTTTGCAATATCTGAAATTAATTATGGCAAATATGCGTTCCGGGGCAATGCATGTCTGTGTTTTGAGACAGTTTTGTCTTTCGGAAACCTTTGTCCTCCCTTTTTTCCGAACAAAACGGGGACTATGCAACACTGTGGCATGCTCGTTATTTTTATGGTACGGTTTTAAGGTGTATTAAATATGATTTTAATCTAAACAATGTTTTCACGCCCGTAATAACAGACTTTGAAAGCCATACTTAAAAACCTCACGCAACAGTGCGCCATCTAGTGAGACAAAAAACGATAGCCCTCATTGGCGTTTTACGTCTAACGCCGTAAGACGCCCCTCCTCAAACAATTCGATGCCCTTCGAGATGACAGAATTATACAGTGCCACGAGATATATGTGGAAAACGACCAACGTGCTTGCGCACCAAGGTCAAACTTTATTTACTTACTTAATTAAATCCAGTTTATGAAATGATGGGCGATCGATGAAATTTTTAAAAGTGGCTGTTTTTTTTATAGCCCGAAATAAGCTTATACTAAGTCAATGGCAAAAATATCAGATTTTTCTGTAGTATCAATTAATTAAAAAAATAAAATACTTAGATTTTATTCTCGCCAAAATGAACTAGCTACTGCGCATGAATACGGTTTTTAGGGTTCCGTAGCCAAAATGACGAAAACGGAATCCTTATTGTTTTGCCTGTCTTTCTGTCTGTCTGTCCGTCCGCGGCTTTTCTCAGGGACTATCAATGCTAGAAAGCTGTAATTTTGCACGGATATGAAAACTATCCCGACAAAATGGTACAATGAAAAATTCCAAAAAAAAATTTTTTTGGTTACCTCCCATAGACGTAAAGTAGGGGTTTTTTTTCCTCATCCAACCCTATAGTGTGGGGTCTTTAAAATTTTTTCAAATTAAAACCATTAGGGGGTTACTAAGATGATTTTTGATTCGGGGATTTGTTTGTGAAATATTTCACTTTAAAGTACAAATTTTCATTAAAATCGAGTTTTAGGGCTTTTTAACTTAAGCTTTACCTACCGCCCGAGCACGACCCGTCTCGCGCCCGACCCGCGCCCGCGTTCTGTGTGAAGGCGTCCATATACCGCCATGCAAATACGCCCGTCGCGGGCCCGCTCTGTGTGTTGCCCTTAATAGGATCTCTTGTCTTTGCTGTCCGTCCGTCCGTCTGTCTGTCAAGACCCTTTATCTCGTAAACGCGCGGAGTATTGGTATCGAGTTGAAATTAAAACCCTAAACTCAGGTCAATAGTCCCGAAAGCTGTGAAAAAATCTCAAACTTCTAAGTCAAGGCAATCCAAAGCTACAGTAATTAAAAAGGTGTTTCCATGTAAATCGCCTTAACAGAAAAAGTAATAGGCTACTTACGGCTGTCTTGGAAACTTGGAATTTGAGTTTTTCATGTCTGACTGTCTATGTCAATAAGCCATCTAAAAAGACCCCACATTGCGAATATTTTGCTTGAGCTTAGAAGGCTCTTCTAACGCTGCATCATCCCCTCTGCTAACATCACCTCTCGCAGGTAACACTTTCAATAACGCTTGAAGAAATATCTATCTATCTCTTATCACGTGCCCAAATGCGAAGTTTATCATAAAAAGAACCATCGATTTATCTTCGACAGTGACGATCTTCCATATAATAGGATCACCAGGAGACCCACTTGCTTGTTTGCCATCCAGTCAAATAAAAAAATAAAAACTCATCCCCTATTTCACCCCCTCACAGGAAGAATTTTTAAAAAACGCGCGAATAAAATATTGATACGGGGGATATTATTCCTATATAACCTCATTCCTATGGTGCATTGTGTAGGTAAATATAAAAATCTACGCAGACGAAGTCGCGGGCAAAAGCTAGTTACTTATATTACTGGATATAATAATTGTTAAGAGTTTTATATTAAACGAACGTTTTTCCTAAAACAAGATGCGAGTTCTATGTGGCAGGAAATAAAGGTCCAGGCGAGTCCCCAGAGACGTGAATAGACCGTCTAAAACCTACCTAGAATATTATGATGTGATCTATAAAACAAATCAGCGAGTTTTTTACTCTCAAATAAGGCAACGCTCACTATCTTAATGTCGTTGTGTGTAAAGGCCTTTATACCTACTTAAATATTAATGGCGGGTGCAACGCAGCCACCGCCGTTTGCAACAGAGTGATCCGCAAATGATATCAGTTCTGCCTCAACGAATGGCCGACGTGCGCGCGCGCATTTTGAAAACTTTTAAACAAATACGCAGTGTTTAAAAAAATTGTGATACCCAAAGTGAGTTGCTCTTATAAATATGCAAATGAAACAAATAATTTAAGTAGAATTTGATTATGTTAATTCAACAATCAAATTGTTAAACAAACAAGAACTTTCACTTTTACTCGACAGGAAACAACCGAACACAACGCACTTTTATTTGTTTATTTATTTGTACTGGAAGGGTAAGTTACAGTCAAAATTATTTCCTTATAAATATGTAAAGGGTTAAATATTTTTTCGGTAAGTTTATTTTGTGGGAAAATATTTTAGAACAGGTTGTTAAGGCCGATTATTAGTGTGAAATGATGTGACGGCGTTCTGTGACCTCCACCTCTTTGTGCGGCACTCAGCAAGCGATTGCTCACTTACGTCGTCGTACCTATGTAAGTGTGATAGCATTGGATTGCGTGATTATTATAAAGGCAAATGAAATCAGAGTCAAATAGCATTTTTCGGTAAGTTCCAGCTCAGGCCCAGACCACAAGGCTGTAGGAAGGAAATAATCTGCCGAGTGGCTTCACGGCTATCCTTCTTTTAATACTGGAACCTTCCTGGAGGCTGAAACTTTGCGAATTGCAGTTGGGCTGAGGCTGGGTGCTGCTTTGTGTTCTCCACACTGTTGCCCCTGTGTTGCCAATGTCGACCAAATAGGCCATCATGGGCTTTCCTGCCAAAAAAGTGCTGGCCGTTTTTCCCGGCACGCTGCGCTTAATGATATTATCCGCCGGTCTCTTGCCACCATAAACGTGCCGTCAATTTTAGAACCCAATGGCATTGCGCGTGATGATGGCGAAAAGCCGGACGGTACGTCTCTGATTCCGTGGAGGATGGGACGGGTTATAGTTTGGGACGCAACCTGCCTCCAAGGTACAACTAAAAAACCTGGTCGAGGGCAGGAAAATATTAAAATACCAGGGTCTCGGTTCAGCATATAATTTCGTTGCTGTCGGATTTGAGACACTGGGTCCTTGGGGTCCCAGCGCACAAAATTTAATTAAAGAAGTGCAAAAGCGCCTGGTCGACACTACTGGAGACCAAAGGGCTGGCAGCTATCTTAACGAATCGCCATCGCCATTCAACGAGGGAATGCTGCCAGCCTCTTGGGCACCATGCCACGGGGGCCTTTTTTAGATTTAATTTAGTAGGTATTCAGTTTTTAAGTTAGGTTGTTAGTTAAGTTTTATATGGTTATTTTTTCTTAAATTCTTGTATTTATGTGAATAAAATTTGTTATTTTAATAAAATATTTATTGGAAAACGTTGACGTAGCACATAACGTTAGTATTGTACTTAATTAGGATCGGACGGACATGGGCGACTATATGGGGCAGGGGTATTCGAAGTGCCTTGCGAATGGTTTTTCATATCGTATTATTTGAAGGAATATCCTGTACTAAACTTCCATAAATCCAAGTTACTTTTTAACAAAACATTTTTAATATTTACTAGCTTTTTTGCTGACTGTAGGTAAGTACGTACTTTGCACTGTGCTTGTGTAAGTGAATTAGAAAAAAGATTTGAAGCAAGCAAACAAACAAGCAAAATATAGATACATAAGATGAAGTTAACAAAAAAAGCTTTCAAAAATGCATTTCGGCTCAAGGGCGTCGCCAGGGGGGAGCAGGGAGGGGCAGCTGCCCCCCCTAGAGATTCTAAAAAGGTTGCCAAATGTAAAGCAACCAAACCAGCCTTATGTCTTTGACTTGACTTGCTTGATCGATCATTCCTGTATGTCGAAACCAAAACTCGAATGAATTCACCAATTATGAACTAGCCCCCCCCAACCCCTCCTGGGTCATTGGCTGGCGACGCCCTTGTTTCGGCGCTTGAACAGCAAACAACAGGCAAAGGTTAAACATGAAATACATTTTTTTTGGTATACGTTTTACTGACTGGTGGTCTCTTGGTTGAGACCCTGAATTTCTCTTGAATCTTCGCGGTCATTGAACGCATGGTGGTCGTCCTACGATGAGGTTCCTGCTGGTCCTGCTAAAGAGAACGACTAATTATATATTTATAATTATAACAATTACCAATAGTGAAAACAATACGGTGACTTGTAAAAAAAACCACGCTTTTCTAGGTACCTAGGTACCTATGTATCCCAAAACGGGAATAGAATTTCGTTCTCCATACAGGAGGTTTGTGTAGATTTATTATTGAGTGTTGAGTATACACATCTATACAGAATTCTATTCATTCTATGCTTATTTTTTCTAACCTGTGTAATGTGTCAAGTTGCTGTTATAAATAAATTATTTTCTTTCTTTCTTCTTAACAGTGTAATCAATTAATTAAGTAGGTTACCTACCTAAATGATGTGTAAAAATTTAGTTGCCCTTAGTTTTCTACTCCACATTGTTGTTTAAAAAATACTTAATCTAAAGTGATCGACAGCGGAAAAATCGGCAAGTAAATAGGTATATATTTATCACACAATGTAAAGATAGAAGATAAATTCTAGACTTCGGATTTACGGTCGCTCTACTTTTGTAAGAATAAGTAAGTATACCTACTACTGCACGAGTAATTGCAACGAAGGCACCGTCAACCCCATTTTTCTGGTGAATTGGGGAATACGGTATTTGACAACTGAAAATATAGATATACAGATAGTGTTTAGCGAACAAAAAATATAAATTGGTTGAAAATTGGATTTATAACTAGTGATTTTTTGAAAAATCTGTATACCTGTCTCTTTCTCAAACGCTTTTCTCTATGCAGCAAGTATGTCTTTCTCTGTCTAATCTTGAATTTCAAACCTTTATAACTTTGTTATTTGTAAAGGTACTTAGCTTAAAAATGGTTTTTCTATTCGATAACAGGCATTGTGTAGTTTTAATTTATAAAACATATACAAAATAGTCAAATACCGTATTTCATAAGAAAGTTTCTTGGATACTTACTTAGATATCATATTTTGTCCATAAGATTAGCGAGATCGTGTTTACCTATTAGGGAATTTTCTGAGCCGAAGAATCTGAGAGAACGGCAGTGTTTTAATTTGATAACTTCATTAGCGGCGTTAGGGTAGGGCGCGGTGGGGCGACCGCCCGCCCAGGGCAGGACGCCTGAAGCCTATACCTTCCCAAAAGTTGGGGGCACCGTGGAAATCTCACCCAGGCCGCTGGAATTGCTAAAACCGACACTGGATAATTTTGTCATCTTTTTCTCACGTGTCCGTTCGTCTGTTCGTCAGTCACACGGGTTTTCCAGCCAAACTGTTGAAGCTAGCCGTACAAATTAACAAATAATATTTTTCAAGTAAAGGTAAACGGGGAAAATTATTTGACCTACCCCCTCGAATGGGATATCGGTAATTTATTGAAATGAAAACAAAGGAATTTGAAGCCGTCAGTCAGCTTTTTTTCATAAAATTTTGAACCGAAGATTTTTTTAACTCCTGATTGACGTATAATGTTATTATATTTAAAACCGAGGTATGTACATTTTGCCTTCAACAGTCTCCAATCTTTAAATCTCTCGAATGCGCAACGAAAGTCGGAAATATTAAACAGCGCTTAAGTACCTACCTATACTATACCTGTAGTGTATCGACACGACACGCACGTGTTCTCGTAATATCAACAAACTGATTTTAATTACCGCAGTCAATTTCACTGATTTTCTTTACAACATTTTGAACTACCTACTTCAAGAACAGGGTCAGGCGAGTTATATTATATTCTTCGTCAAAGAATAGGTACCTACACTATAATAACGGCTTTAAACGGGATGTGTTAGTAAGTATAATAAATATATATATATATATATTCAAATCGAGGATCTCGGATGCTGCTATACAACTTCCTTAAAATTTGTCATATGGGGGTTACGGGGGCAAACAATCGATCTGCTTTGTTTTATTTCTGGCAAAAGGCATGTTTTCGAGAGAAACTCGGTTACCCAGGAGGTGCAAGCTTATGGCGCTAAGTATATAACATTTTATTCATGTATTTACACTGTATAATTTGTACTTACCTTTAATAAAAATAATACAGCTACTTAAGTATTATGTTTTTTTTTAATAATAACGTATAAATATTTTGAATCCAACTTTGATTAGGTTATATAACATGTACTCGTAAGTAAGTAGGGTGTAAGGCACTTTCCAAGGCAAACTTCATTTGCTCCTCAAGTTTAATCGGTTTTTGATCTAAGTATGCGTAGTCAACCAAGAAATTGCTGAACCATCCCGAGGTAGGTAGCTAGGTAGGTATACTTATAGTTACTGTGAACCAATAGAAATATTTTTGATAGTTCAATGTATACAGTAACAGGTGATTTTGTATGTACCTAGAGTGCGGGTCAAATTTTTTGCCGCTGAGTATACAATGTGTGACCCAGAACCGGGGATAATATTAAAAACAGAGGTTCTATAGCTCACCAGTAATTGGATCATCATGGTCCCACTTAATTAAAATTAAAATTTAACTTTTGTCTTTTTTCTAACAAACTTAATCGTAAATTCAATGTAACGCCATCCTAGAACCCAACTGACGTCGCCTGTCACGCTACAAATATCAAACATTTTGCTTACATGGCTTCTTCGAATAAACTTTAGTGTAACATAAATAAAAACCGTTTTTTTTTAATGTCGTTCAACTAATGTTGTTCAGTTTGACGAACTGAGTACGATCTACGTTTTACTTATTTGCCCGTGCTACGGGCCACACCCGGTATACCTATTTATTCGTACTTAAAGAACGTTAGAGCGTATGCGTGAGATATTTTTGTGTAGGTTAGGTAGGTACCTACAAAACGTATACTTACTACCGATATTATTTCCAAAAACCGGCCAAGAGCGTGTCGGACACGCCCAAAATAGGGTTCCGTAGCCATTACGGAAAAATTAAGTAATATTTTTCTAAGGATTTCGTAGTTTATACGGAATCTTCCAAGTTTAGGTATATTTTATACCTTAGGCTGCTATTTACTCATAAACTACTAATAATTCTCAAGCAAACTTAGCCGTTATAGTTTTCCTTGAAAGTTTGATATACTAACTACCATCCTGATTTTTTTCAAATTTTTCCACCCATCAGTTTAGATTTTAGAGGGGGGGGACGCTCGATTTTAATGAAAATTTGCACTTTAAAGTTGAATATTTCGCAAACAAATCACTGAATCGAAAAATCGTCTTAGCAAACCCCTAAAAAGACTGGTTTTGTACCATTTTGTCGGCATAGTTTACATATATATCCGTGCAAAATTACAGCTTTCTAGCATTCATAGTCCCAGAGCAAATCCGCGGACGGACAGACAGACAGACAGACATGGCGAAACTATATTTTGCCATTTTGGCTCCGGAACCCTAATACCTATAATATGTCAATAAAAAGAAAAATCATAAACGCGAGATCCGATCCATGTTAAGCATTTCTGCGAAAAATATAATTAGTTGCATAATGGTAATATAGTATAAAACTTAAGGTGTATGTAGTGTAGGTACTATGTAGGAAATTAATACTTGACCGAAATATTATGGCAGTCCTTAGAGTGCTTCAGTTCTTCCATTTCAATCGTAGCTGTAGGTAGTTTGGGCTCGGAATTATTGGATGATGATGAACTCGATGATACCTTTAAGTTAAAATGAACATTATTTCATTACCTATTTGATATTCGTCCTGGTGTTAAAATATCGAATATTTAAAATTATCGATGTTTTTGTACCTACAGTATTTACTGTCTAATTAAAAAATGTTGAGTTTCTGGTGCCTTGGCGCCAATATTAGATACCTATTGGTTATCGATTCCCGACTGAGTGTACCTACATTGCCTAATTGTTTTAAGAAAAACCGCAGGCACGTTGAGGCTAAGCCAGAGCACAAAACATCATTATTGCACAAGTGCAATAATGATGTCAAGACATTAATGTTTAACGATTGATACCAGCTTACTTAGCTGAGTACCCCACTCAAATTTATTATTTATTGTGACACCATCCTTATCCATAAAACGATAAACAACCGAGACGTCAGAAGGTTACCGCACCGGCACAAGTGAAGCTCGGCGGACGTTTTCAATATCAATGGGGCCTTCATCAGGACTTTTGAACACTGAGTCCACACACAGCCGATTGTCTTCGTTTGCGTTGAAGACGAAGAAGGAGTTGGCCAGGGGCGGAAGGTATCTCATGAGGAGATGGCCGCAAGCTAGCGCGACACACAGCAATCCAGCTGTCACGGCGAACACCGGCGCGAGTCCTAGGTGCTCCACCGGCAAACCGCAGTCAGCCTTGCGCTCGTCGAACCTGTTGGTATAGGTCACATGTGTAACATGACTACTATTCAATCACTCAGTGCTTCTTCCGTAGTCTCACAAAAAGTTGTTTTTTTGTTCGGGACGTAGTTAGGTACTTTATTTAAGTACGGTCTCTTCTATACAGCTAAAGTTTTTATTTAAGAGACGAGGGGCATTTTGTTCTGGGTCCAAACTTCTGCCGGGTGTGTGCGGGAAAATTAAAAACTAGGCTCATTTAGGCGGTGCGAGAATACGATAAAAATAACACTAATTTCACTAATTACTGCTTCTAAACTTCGAAAATCGAAGTTTGCGTGCGTCGTGCCGTCCCTCTCACTCGTTTTAAATAATAAGCGTCAGCGAGACGGCAAGATACGAAGTTCGAATTTTGCACTTCGTAGTAACCATAGGGCCAGTTTTTTGTTTCGGTTCATGCAACGTCATAAAATCCGTATCAAAAACGTCTACCGTAATTATCATTAATTCTTGTCTTTTTTAACTTAGTTTTTCTTTTCCTGTAAATCCATTGATATTCAATTAGCGTTTAATATATTTGACCTTAAATTAATAAAATATTAATGCTCTCGTCATCGATAATTACCAATCCGAAACACCGCAGTTTTTTATGCCGTCGCAGACTACTCCATTGGTAAAACAGTAGTCCTCACCATTATCAATCGTGCAAACGGTCTCATTTTTTGCATAGCAATTTTTTTCACCAGGTGGTTTTAATCGTGCTGCGGTCGCTGTCACCTGATACATATGAGCCTGAAATTTATTAAGATAAGTAGATGTGTAGTACAGTCAAAGTATAGTGTAGTAGGGAACTTAACGAAGTATTATAATAACGTAACAAACAAATATGGTTGGTAGGTATACATTAGGGAGATACACTTTAGTGGCAGAAGAAAACAAGTAAAAGAAAAGTATAATCTTTCGGCTAAAAATTATTTTTGTAAATCTATCCGCGCATGTACATAATAAATATACATGTGGAATATAGAACCTACTCCTTTTTTGAAACCAGTTGAAACAGCCTGGAAGTACTTTGTACTCTCTTGAATTCTGTGCCGGGGGCAGAAAACAGTCAAAACCTGGCAATGAGACTTTTTTCGAAAAATTATAAACCTAACTACTTAATCCGGCCAAGTGCGCGTTGGACTCGCGCATTGAAAGTTCAGTCCAACCCAGCCCCTCGGTAAGTCGACACGGCAGCCTGTCCCAAAGCAGCGACAATATCAGTATACATTCGATTAATAATATTTTTGTGTTCAACATCACTGCAAAAACCAGAAAAACAACAATAACGCTTTTTAATTCGCAATTTTTAATTTGTCGTAAAGTTATTTATTTCTGAAACAGTATTTCCTTCAGAATTGATACTAAACTAACCTAACCTGCCGCATTCTGTAAGTATGATCACATTTAAGAGCACAATCGATTCCGATGGTTTTAAAAAAACCGGCCAAGAGCGTGTCGGACACGCCCAAAATAGGGTTCCGTAGCCATTACGAATAAAATAAGTAAAATATGTAAAAATTTTCAATTTTTTCCACCCACCCGTTTAGATTTTAGAGGGGGGGGGGGACGCTCGATTTTAATGAAAGTTTGCACTTTAAAGTTGAATATTTTGCAAACAACTCACTGAATAGAAAAACCGTTTTAGCAACCCCCTAATGATTTTAAAAGACCTATCCAACGATACCACACACTATAAGGTTAGATGAGAAAAAAAATCACACACAGTTTACATCTATGGGAGGTACCTACACTAAAAAAAAATTTTATTTTTATTTTTATTGTATCATTATGTCGGCATAGTTTACATACATATTCGTGCAAAATTACAGCTTTCTGCCCGCCCGCTGCTCTGCATTTTGGCTCCGGAACCCTAAAAATGACTCAGACAAAAATGAGTTTTGTATTTAGTTTTTTTATCATAAACTAAGTACACTCAGTATGGGTGTAACAAAACTACTCATAAAATTTTGTATGAAAAAATTAAATAAGTACATTTTGAAAGAAAAGGTACGTACACTGTTTTTTGAAAATTCCCTTATATTATTTAATTCTTGGTATGCACGGCTTTGGTGGATTCACAATTAGCAATAACGCAAATAACTATACAAAATGAATTAAGTATAGAGATCAGAGATGTAGGTTATGTGCTAATTAAAATTAAACAGAGTAAAGATTATAAAAGTTACTTACATTCATATCCGCATTAATACTGCTGTTGCTTGTAAAACGGAAGCGAAATCTCTCAGACACGCTGCACACGTAGTAGGGAGAATATTTATTTTTTACGGGTAAGTAATCACAGAGCCTAAAGCATTGTGAGCCCTTCAAGATGACGAATATATCTCGATTAAAGATGCAGTTTATGCCAATATCGTTCGGAAACAGTATCACTATTATCAAGTAAACTTCAGGGGAATCGGCAACAAGTTCTACCAGACATTCGTAGTCAGCCGTGCGCAAAGTGCGGAATACCTAAAAATAAATAAACAACAATCACTTATCGCAACACATCGAAGATGCACTAAAATCATCTTACCAATTCCATTCAAAACGTATTACAAGTCTACTTTATTAATTTTCAATCTTTCTGCTTTCCATTTTGTCCTTGAGGAAAAATTAAAAGCGGAAAACCAGTGTGACTATTTATTTATGTTTACGGATAATTGGACCCACCAAAGTGATAGTATCAGACATCCCCATGCCGAAGGACAAGTCGTATCGCAATTTCTGGGATAACGCACATTGGCTACTTATTTCATACGGGCGGTAGAGTATTAGGAGTCCAGGTCCTTTTGCTGCAGAAAACAAACCCACAAAAACACTTAATCTGAATATGGGATTCATCGTTCACTCAATAATAGGAAAACTACATGGCTATGGTTTTAAATCTGAGAATAGGTACATGCCTAACCTAACACGTTTTGCATAATATAACTCATAATTTAACTGCCAACTAGCTGGCTGGAATTATGATAAAATTGGCACAATTTTATATTACGTACCTACCTACATGAGACAGACTCAATCTTAATTAGAGTCTAGATATTACAGCACCGGTGAAACTGTGGAAACATTTACGAGTATGTGCAATGAACTGTCAAGTTGGTTCGCCTAATTCTGGACTCGAGTATCTATAGCTATCTCTCATAGTTTCGGATTTCTCCTTACTGACCCATTGATCACACTGTATACATCTAAACAGAAGCACCTATCAGGTATGTAGATGGAGTATATTAAGTAATTACAAACTCCTGCAGATGGTGGTGGCAGACGTGGGCACGGAAAGGAATGAGGACTGCGAGGAAGATTATGGCTACAAAAAAGATTTTCACACAGCACTTCCCCAATTTCTAGCAGTTAGCGTCAAAAACATAATACTTCTTGGTGAGTGATTATAAAATAAGGGCTTCCTGTATCATGAAACCTAATATGGACTATCCAAAATAAATTGGCACTACAATTAGGTATTGCAGAAACTATTTTGGTCGCAGCTCTACCTGCAATGGGTCCAGACCAGATCGGACGAAACTACCCATAAGCCCTATAAGTGCTAGCGGTACAGTCACCAGCATTTATATCTGCCACAGCGGAGTGTGCAAAAATATCTGACACGTCCTTCCGGCCCTGGAAATAGAGTCGTATCAGATATTTATGCACGCTTGTTGTGTCAGATATTGGTGCTGGTGACTGTACGCCAAAAAATGCTGCAAATGGTGTTAAATAAAAGCATGAAAATCGGAACGATTGATCTTTAGGCCATACGAATCAATTGGACCCGTAGCATGAAAAAATGAACAAAAAGGAGAGGAGTTATGACTTACTACCTAATTTTTTTCTGTATGGGAAAAATATATTTTTGTTCTGAAACCTATCGTGTGTGAAATCTAATGAAAGTTTTTACTAAGCCGATTCTAAAAATATATCACATCATTATATTTCAGTTACTTGTTTTAAATTAAAATGAAAATCATTTTCAAAACATACTAACTTTTGGCTAAGCTTTTGGCATTTTTTTTTTTAAGTTTTGGCTCCTGATATGTTACGGTTGAATCATTATTTGTAAAATATACCTAAAATAATATTTAATAGCCTCATATCCAACCCCAAGAAAGCAATTTTGAAAATATTTACATTTAGTATTTTTTTATATTTTGCCGCTCCCTGCGTGCGTACTTCCCTTTCTTGCTGGCTCGGCGGCCGGCGGCCCATTCAGTTACTCACGCGCTAAATGTACTTAAATATTTTAAAAATTGCTTTCTTGAGGTTGGATATGAGGCTATTATATATCATTTTAGGTATATTTGATATAATGATTTAACCGTATCATGTCTAGAGGAGCCCAAACTTGGTATGTTTTGAAAATTATTGTTATTTTAATTTAAAACAAGTGACTGAAATATAATAATGTGATATATTTTTAGAATCGGCTTAGTAAGCCCTTTCATTAAATACCACTCACGATAGGTTTCAGAACAATTTTTTTTCCTATACAAAAAAAAGATGACGTCATAACTCCTCTCCTTTTTTTTTAATATATTCGTATGGCCTAAAGATCAGTCGTTCCGATTTTCATGCTTTTAACACCATATGCAGCTATTTACTTAATTTCGGGATGTACCGCTAGCAGTATATCTTTTTGAATAGAGACAATGTGCCTACCAAAATAAATACCTAATAGTTTGATGAAATTAAAAGTAATATCAAATAGCTTAATTATTCCCATTAATGTACGTTTAAAACTCTCCACTGAGATGTTAATGCAGACCGATCATTACAACCCATATGCATAAATAATATCATTCGTTTCATTAGGAAATATCGTGTTTTTTAAATTAATTAGTTTTATTCTTCTTGGCGTGGCAATTATGTATTGCACTATTAAAATACTTAAATATTTTTTCTCAAACATCCAAGGAAATGTCGTCCTTATCTTCGTGATCATAGAACGCCAAGTACTTACGTCATTGTATAGCACTTATTGAAGATTCGTTCTATTTTAAAATTAGAGGGTAGTAATGGAATTTCATACAACATTGCCGGCCGAGGCCAGCAAAGAGATTGTCTTTTGTTTCAGTGGGTTTTATTTCTTTTATTGACTATCTATGGCATACTGCCAATTAAAAAAACGTACGTAGTTCGTGAATGTGTATTTTGACTCGATTATTTAGTGAGAATAAATCAGGTACTTAATAATAAATAAGGATTGTCATTTATTGTTAATAATTTATTAAATTAACCAATTAATAATACTTAATAAAGTAAAGTAAAACATCACAATCATCAAATACAAAAAATAGTTGAAAAATAGTATTTTGGCGGGAGTAGAAAAAAAAAACAAATACTTATACGGTTTATACCTAAAAAGAGCGTTTTTTGTATTCAAATAAGTGTTATTGTTTCCGACATGAGTTCATCATCAAGTGACATGGCATTCGGTATTTCCTTAGATTTATTTAAATAAACGCACTATACAAACAAGCCTCGTTAACACTCTGCCATCTATTACCTACTACTCGGCCGGCAATCCCCTATTTCGCGGACTCTGCAGTAATATACAATGTACTATAGGTATACAATGGTCACGAAAACATTTGGAAACTAGTCTGTTTGAAGTCACTTTATTTAAATACCTATTTATCATGTCATGTGCTATATCGCTGTTTGGTATTGTGAAAAAAAATGCTTCTAATTAACTTGTTTTGTTTTTAAATAGGTTATGGAATGACACTTGGCTTCCCAACAATTCTTATACCAGCAGTGAGCCAACCAGCTCAGGGTGAAGTGTTACACTTACAAACGTATGAGATCGCTTGGATCAGTAAGTATAATTAATTACTTAAAGACTATAAGTGGTGTTTTGAGTGATGTTTGTTGTAGCGTGACAGTAAATAAGTAGGTACGTAATTTAGAGTGAGGTATGAGGTGTCTGCTGTAAGCTGTAACACCAACTGTAACAACATTCCATACTTAATTGTGTATGTGTTCCATTACATTCAGCATTGTTTACAGCTAACCGAATGGAACTTAATGTAAATGGCTACTTGACTATCTCGGCCTTGATCAAGTACCTAGTCTAATACACAAGGTAGCAAATAGATAACACAAGAGCAACAGCTACCTATAGGTATGTCGTAGACCTTCATCGTTTCGAGTGCCTCCAGTCAAAATATTTCCACTAAATATTTCCCACCATTAATGCGTAATGCTCATCTTGGTGTATCTCACGCGTAAACTTATGCTAGATATCTTTATTTACCTTCGTAAGTCTGCGTGTACCTACTTCTCAAAAGTAAAAATCAATCCGAAGAATAACTGCTGAGTGTAGGTGTACTAGGTGGAGTAGGTACGAATTTTTCAATTGAATGAACGTTAAATTTAAGTATACGTAACTACTTATTTAATTTCCAAAACTTTTTAATCGGTAAGGGCCAAAAAGGAGGAGGTTTCCAATATTATTTAAATATTTTTGGCCACGCATTATACTATTATGTTAAGATATGCCTCACCCTTTTGCCTCCGCTTGTACTACCTATTACTTATTCTGTGCCTCCGCGCGGGCACGGCGTGCCGCGCCTTTAGGCTGGGTAAGGGATGTAGAGCCCTTCGTCAGTCGTCGTAAATGCACTCTTGAAACACAACCTTGAAAATGGTCTTATAACCCGACCGGTTCTGATTTATAATCTTAAGTTTAGCCGTTTATTTTTTTATTTCATTAAAGAAACTGGCCCCTGTAGCAAACCACATATTTTTCAGGTTCAATCAATTTGATAGTGGTCCCACTCGGCTGTGCCTTGTCGGGTGTGGTTACATCCCCCCTGGGTCGTATAAGGGCGATGCAGGTCGTCAACATACCCTTCGCCATAGCCTGGCTGATGTTCCACTTCTCAACCATCTCGGGTCATTTGTACGGAGCCCTGATCCTGACGGGACTAGCCGGAGGCCTGCTTGAAGCTCCTGTGAGTAACTATGTCGCAACAACAAATAATAATATACTTACTCGTAGTTGTGTCGTAAAAAAAATATTTTCTATGATATACCAAACCAACTTTGTCAACTCATTTTCAGCCGCCGTGTGGCACAAACTGGACTTGTGTATAACCGAATGCAGCAGAAATTGGCATTGATCACTTTTTTTTACTACTCTTTTTTATCTTATTTTCTTAAAATATAGATAATTTCAAGATACAAATTGAATATCTTGGCATAAAATAGTTAAATTAAAATATTTTTCAAAATATCAGATACGACGTCTCGTAAATTACACATGGGGCGGCTGAACCCAAGTGAAAGGCAAAGTAAAATAATATTTTTAAAAAAAGCTAGTTGTCAATGTCAATAACCTAGAGGCACTGTCCGTGTCACATTTAATCGGATATTGTTTTGAGAAAGAGCAGAGATAAACAGATAGGTTAGTCTGAAGTCTAAAGAATCATGATGCCTATTGAATAACTACCTCTCTGCGAATTGTATAAAGTATGATAAAATTTTATTTTCATCTCTCCTGTTCGGAAAGTTTAATTTTCATGGGTAGATAACTGGGTGGAAAGTTGCGTTTTCAGCTCTAGGGTGGAAAGTTTTTTTTTTAATTACTTTGTTTAGTCACGGAGTCGAAGATAATTGCGTTACGTCAATGACACTTTTTTCACAAGTTTTTGTGTGTGTTTTTCTTTTTTCGCATGGTCATCTAGATGCACGTCGTGACCAAGAAGCTTATAAACAACACTGGAGGTTGAACGCCGAACATCCGTTTGAAACAAGAAATTTGATCTTTATTACGTCATGAACATATTCCATCTCTTTCTTTAGTTAGGTTAAGAAAGAGATGGAAATCATTCGTGAAATATGAAAGAAAGAGATGGAATAAGTATATAAATCCATACTAATATTATAAATGCGAAAGTAACTCTGTCTGTCTGTCTGTCTGTCTGTCTGTCTGTTACGCTTTCACGCAAACACCGCTGATCCGATTTGGATGAAATTTGGTACAGAGATAGAATAGACCATGGGAAAGAACATAGGCTATCTTTTATCGCGAAAAAAAGGCTTTAAGGGGTTGAAATAGGGGGTGAAAGTTTATATGGTGGAAGTTCGTCGCTGTCGGAAATAAAACCATGAAACTTGGCATTTAGGCACTTAATAAGAAATAAGTCGGTATGTGTTTTAGCTTTTTTGAAAATTCGACCTGTGAGGGGAAGAAATAGGGGATGAAAGCTCATATGGAAGGTCGATAAATCGATGTTTCTTTATGAAACTTGGTATTTGGGCACGTGTTAAGAGATAATAATTGTTCGAGCGTTTTTTTAAATTCTTCCTGTTTGGGGGTGAAATAGGGGATGTAAGTTTATATATGTAAGATCGTCAGTTTCGAAGATAAATCGATGGTTCTTTATGAAAATTGGCATTTGGGCACGTGATAAGAGATAAATATATATATTTTCGCACATTTTTTAAATTCTTCCTGTGTGGGGGTGAAATAGGGGGAGAAAATTTATATGAAGGTCGACATTGTAGAAGATAAATCGATGGTTCTTTATGAAACTTGGATTTGGGCACTTTGAAAAATAAATAGATGTTGTTCAAGGGTTTTTGAAAATTTTACCTGCGAGGGGATGAAATAGGATGAAAAATTATATGGAACGTCGTCATTATCACAGATAAATCGATGAATCTTTGTGTTTAGGTATTCGATAAGAAAAAAAAAACGGTTAAAATCGACTCGAACTCGCGCATCAAGGGTTCCGTGCATAGGTATTTATGAATATCAAGTGTTAGCAGAGCCAAGCTCATAAGCAAAATGTACGCAATGTGGGGTCATTTTACATGGCTTATTAACATAGACAGTCAGGCATGAAAAATTATGATTTTTAGATTTTTCTTACTTATTTTGCTATAAAGGGAATAAAATTTGCTATAAGAGCTTCCTTTATACAAAATTTCAAGTTTCTAGGACAGCCGGAAGTACCCTATAACTTTTTTTGAGTTTAGGGTTTTAATTTCAACTCGATAAATACTCCGCACGTTTACGGGATAAAGGGTCTTGACAGACAGACGTACGGACGGACAGCAAAGTCATCCTATAAGAGTTCCATTTTTTTTTGAGGTACGGAACCCTAAAAAACATTTGTTCCGGCTCTTTTCAAATTTCGACATTTTTCATACCTACAAAATTCCAAACAAATTTACTATAAGTATATTTATCGTAAATATGTGTAGCAATGCTTACTAAGAATGCCGTCTTAATTATAATCCTACCCATCTAACTTACAATAAAGGACGTAAGATTTCAAGAGCTCACTATGAAGAATTAGTCCTTTTGTGTTGGCAGGGTAGAATACTTATATTTTACCAAAGAATGGAAAAACAAAAAAAAATAGTTTAGATATAAAGCAATGTATTAAAATAGGTTATTTTCAGTAAACCGTAGAAGTTTTTATGTGCTATTATTGGCAGAATAGGTACCATAAATAAATTAAATACTTTCCAAAGTTACTATTCCACGCGGACGAAGTCGCGGGCAAAAGCTAGTAAGTAATAAAGGTCAAACTTCTTCGTTCGTCGTTTAACCTCCAGTTTTGCATATGAGCTCCTTGGTCGTGACCGTGACCAACTCGATTTTTTTTAATAGTCGGCCGTGGCAAGTGGCCTGTGGAAAAGGTATACCGTTGGAGGTTGGATATAAGTAAATTCAATTTATTATTATTCTAATTTTTTATGGTATTTTACTTTCCTCACAGTCAAAATGAAAAGTAGAGTGTCTAACTTGGGTGAAATAACCCATTTCCCCTCGAACTATTGGCGCGAAATATCTCAGGTGAAATGGGTCACTTTCCACCCTTAGTTATCAATGTACTATTTAACTCATGTATATTTAGAACAGGTTAAGTTACGGCATCTTTCTTTAAGCATCCATTTCAAGTAACTGAACGATCTTTCTACGTCGGTAGTTGTAATAAGCGATCTCTTCAGGTTCATATCATAATGAAATATCTTTCGTTTGTATAATATTATGTTTAAATGTTTTTTTTTCCAAATAATTATACGCATTAGGCAGAAAACTGCTAGAGTACATTCTGTTTTTTATGTCAATACCTATTCTTTGGCTAATGTGACAACTGACGACATCAATGTCTGCTCTTTGATATCTGCCTGCGACCTGCGGGGGTAGGGTAAGCCCTCCAGTGAATGAACACTTAAGAAATTTTTCTACTTTGAAAAATCACTACTCTGTGCTTATTAATAATTGTAATGGTTTTATGTAATTTAATCAATCGTTATTTAATAAACAAGAATTTAATTTCTGCGATTTTTTATTACGTGTATAGTTTGTGAGTTATGGAAGAATTTATAAAAAAGTACCCAAAAACCTAGTAAATGAACGAAAAAGTTAATGAATGAACAGAGTAAAACCCAGTGAATGAACATTATTTTGATAGTTTTAATCAACATTTAAAAAAGCATTTTTAACATAAAACGAAGTCTTCTTCTTCAGTTATTATTATATAAAATCTTGAGGTAGGTACAGCACCTTCAGTATTGCAATTATGTTTCTGTATTACAAAAATACATATATATTTCTATTAAAGTAGGTACAAATTAAGCACCTTAATATCTTGATTAATTAAGCAAACATTATTAACCTTTTTGTGGTCCAATCACAGCCATATAACGTCACTACTTTTAAAAAAACTCGTAGCTCAAAATAGATAATTTTTCCGAGTGAACTTCATAGACATTACATCAAGGTTCAATTTTGTTGACATATTGATTTTAGATAAGTACGAGATTTTTTCAAAGTGACGATAATCCGAGCTTTATAATAAAACTTAATAAATAACAAACATTAAACTCTATTGATACTCGTATTCTAATCAGTCTGTAATCAGTCTCTAATTAGTTAAAAGTATCATCATTAGGGACAAAAAAATCTTAACAATCCATTTTTAATTATAGATTGTGGCTAATAACAATAAGCAACTTACTACAAGCAAAATCTACATCATTTTTTAATCATTTTTAATTTATATAAAAATAAAAATCGATCAAAACAATTCAATAAAACAAAAAAATATATAATTATAAATATAGCAATTCATGACAAATAAAAGGTACACATTAACTGAACAATTGTTTTAACTGTTCCTATTTCCTTTCCTCGCAATCCCCATTTTCTCCTCGACGTGTCTATCCACCCTCGTTGTACCGGCTCGGGTGACAATATTATGAACGTCTTGGGTAAAATAGCTTGTTTTATGCTCTTGTTGTACAATCTAATATTATTAACAAGTCCAATTTAGGAAGTAAAACTATCTTGCATTTCGATCACGTCCATCGTTACCTACGCTGTTCATACATAGGGTTAGTATAGGTATCTAGTAAATGAACAAAGCCAAATTTCTATAGTTCATTTACTAGATTTTACATTCCTATGAATGAACACTAGTGTCCCAATACTAGTTCAAAGAAACAGAATCGTTTTCTATGCAGAATCTGAAAACACAACCTTAATACGATTACGTTAACATTTAATTTTAGGAAAAAAACTATATTGAGGCGACACCAGTAAATGAACAGACTGTTCATTTACTGGTTTTAGAACATTTGATAAGCCAGTAATGGAACACCTAAAAATATCAACTTAACCGCAAATTAAGCCACTAAAGAGTTCATTTATAGATATATTAAGATTTAACTCTTAATCTAACCAATAGCTAAACTTTTTAGTGGTATACATGAAATAAGCAGTTCAAATGTTACTCCAAACATGCACTGTTCTTACCTGGGATCTAATTTTTCCATACAAAACTTCAAAAGCAGAAATACGTGAACTTCAAACGCCTGCCATGTTGAAATTGGTCGAAAATAAATTTACCGATTATTGCCATTGCATAGGAAATCGAGTTGCTGGTAAGAAAAAAAATACGACACTTGGTGGAAATGGCTATATTTCTTATTTTAGGCAAAAAACGTGATTTTGTTCATTCACTGGGGGGGGTTCATTCACTGGAGGGTTTACCCTACTACGAAATTCGAAAATCGAAGTTCGTGTCGTTCCGTCCCTCTCACTCTCGTATTAAATAATATAAGCGTCAGCGGGACGGCAAGATACGAAGTTCGAATTTTGCACTTCGTAATACGGGCCCTGCGTGACAGATATCATAAATAAACCTAGATACTTATGGAGTTACTTTTCAGGTAAAGGGATTCATCCCATAATGAAAATACGAAGGCCAAACTAAGGTCAAACATATTTTTGCCAATATATTTGTAACCCTTAAGTATTTTTAGATCAGAATAGGACAAAATTGTTCAAGAACCCTATCCCTCGAAACGGTTTTCGAATCAGGGTACATTGGTAATAATATGAACAATGACAATTACGCGACCGAAAATACGCGGCTCACGACCCAAAAAATTACGATCGTCTGGCTTCACCGTCCGTCACGCCACCGCGTTGCCCAATTAGGTTAAAAGTTAAAAATGATCTAACTAATGAGTACCAATTTATACTGGTAAGACATTTATTGACTCAAAAGAAATGTTACATTTCACTTACTAATAAGTGGTTTACAAAAAGTAAGTAGGTAAGTGTCTACAAGAAGTAAGTAGTCTACAAAGGAAATGATTATAGTATTAATAAAAATATTAATAATTATTCGTTAGTGCCTTACACTCAGCCTGAGTAAAAAAAATGTTAATAATTATTCATCTAATGAGTACCAAATTATACTGGTAAGACATTTATTGACTCAAAATAAATGTTAGATTTCACTTAATAATTGGTTTACAAAAAGTAAGTAGGCTACAAAAGAAATGATTATAGTATTAATCAAAATATTAATAATTATTCGTTAGTGCCTTACACTCAGCCTGAATAAAAAAACACATGTAATGAGTACCAAATTATACTGGTAAGACAATGTTACATTTCACTTATTGCTTTTGTAGACTACTTACGTTTTGTAAACCACTCATTAAGTGTAAGTAACATTTATTTTGAGTCAATAAATGTCTTACCAGTATAATCAGGTACGAAAAAAAAATTAGGTACTCATTAAATCATTTTTAACTGCGTGACTCAGGACACACATCCCACTAATATTATAAACGTGAAAGTTTGTAAGAGTACTTAATTGTTTTTCGGTTTGGTCAAATACTTGATTATCAAATATGAACTGAGCTGTCTGCCGAAGTTAACGGAAATCAAGAAAAACACGGTGTATAATTCAATAACTACCCAGGTTCTGACATATGTGGCGGAGGTAACCCAGCCGCACCTGAGGGGCGCCCTGTCGGCCACCAGTAGCATGTGTATCATCATCGGAGTGTTCACCCAGTTCCTTTTCGGGCTATTCATGTACTGGCGAACCGTGGCACTGGTCAACATTATCTTCACGGTAAGTTTTATTTGACTGATTTATTATTATTTATAAATGCTTCTTCTTCTTTCGGAGATATCTCGTACATACAGGAGGTTGGCAGTCATAATTGAAATTGGCATTGATCACTTTTTTTCGCCACTACCGTAATAGAAATCACGGGGTGATTAGAAATATTCTAGTGTTTTTTTTGCATGGCTACAAAAAACACCAAGATCACTAAAGCCAATTACTTTAGTTTTTAGTATTAAGTTCAATATATAGTTATTTTTTCTTAAATTCTTGTATTTAAATAAAAGAAAATAAAATATTATAACGAAAAAAAAGTTCAATATTTGTTTATTTTGCTTGCAACAGTCGATAGTCGTGAAGTTAGTCAGAAGTATTAAATATTTTTGTGCAAAGAGAGACGTCACCAAGGTAAGAAATAACATTTCCAAAAACTTTGTTATAATAGATAGGGATTTTAGTGATAATAACAGTGTAGTGGCGGTTTAATCTAGTTACCCGGTGTCTGCAGTGTCTAAATATTAAAACGTAAGACCGACCGACGTTTGACCGAGGTTATTTATAATCAGTTGTAATTGTACAAAAGTAATTTCATAACCGTTTCGGTTAGAAACTAAGGTGAATAGACACGGCGTAGGGGGTGACTAGATACGCTATATGGGGTGTTTAGGCACGCTGTTTGGGGTGAGAAGACACGACAGTGGGGTGAAAAATAACGAAGGGAGGGGTTAATAGAAATTAGTACTAGTAGGCCTCTACAGTAATGTACTATTATTTTATTATTCCCTTGACAAGGTCCTATAGTCCTATCACCCGCATATTTTTTTTTCACAATTGCGACAACCCTGACTGAATTTTCCATTCACCCCATATGTCGTGTCTATGTAAAACGGGGTCACGTTTTACGGATTTGTAAAAATCTTGTGTTTTTTTTTAAATTTTCACTATACCGAGAGCAATATGGCTTTTTTTTCTGATGCAAATTCGGAGAGCTTGTTAGGACTCACAAAAGAAAAACAATATCAGGTCCTTTACTATTTAAATTCATTCATAAAATCAACGTTTGGCAAAAAAAGTTTAATAAAATGTATCATTTGAGAAACACTTTATTAAGAATAATTAAGAGGTGCCAGTAGCTCAGGTTAACTTGGTTAATAAATAGGTTAGGTTAGGTTAGAACTGAGACCCTAAGAAAAAACTAACTTCTGCCAGTAAAGTTGGTTAGGTTAGAACTGCGACCCTAAGAAAAAACGCGCTGCTGCCAGTACAGTAGGTTAGGTTAGGTTAGGTTAGAATAGTTGGTTGGATTAGGTTAGATAGAACTGCGACCTTAAGGAATGCGAAACAAAAACGAGCCACGAGAACCAAATCCTACCAATTTAACTATGTTATGTAACCAGTTTGTCAAATAACCATTTATTAATTGATGTTTTGTAAAATGACTAATTTGAAAAATTAGTTGTTTGGGTAATGGACATTTTTTAAAATGATGATTGATATATGATGTGTTGTAAAGTGACAAGTTTGTTAAAAGTATATTTATTAAATTATTATTTGTGATATGAGCAGTTGTTGCATATGAAGTGGTTGTGAAATGAATTGTTTGTGAAACGTTGTTTGTAAAATGATTATTTGTTAAACGTTCTTTGCCAAATGATAGTAAACCCATAATTTTATTTATTGTTCGTCAGGTTTTAGCGGTCATCGCTCTTTTCTTCGTGCCGGAGTCCCCACATTGGCTGGTTTCGCGAAAACGTTATGATGATGCTAGAAAGGTACTTAGACAATGCAAAATTACAATTTTTTAAGTGTTCAGGTACAGTCACCAGCACCAATATCTGACATAACAAGCGTGCATAAATATTTGATACGACTCTATTTCTAGAGCCGGAAGGACGTGTCAGGTATATTGCACGCTCTGTTGTGGCAGATATTAATGCTGGTGACTGTACAACTGGCTCTCTACAAAACCTACTACTTCGTTACACTACAGATGCCGCCTTCCTTATCTTGTCCATTGAAATGTCGAACATCAAGCTGATAAAACAATCAATCTACACTTAGGAAGGAAAATGGTTTTATCCTGTCTCCGTTGTTGGTACCGCTACTTATCTGCTTATCGCCTCAGATATATTGAAATCATAGATAGTTATTCTGCATGTAAAAAACAATAGGTACTTAGTACCTATGCTTTGTATAAAGGTAAGGAGGTAAGTACTTTACCGTTTACATGCAAACTACATATGTCAATACAAAGGCTGATTGTAATATTGATTTGCTCAGCGAGGCGTCAGAAAATCGACATAGAGGAAAAATTTGACCATAGTTATGCAAAAAGCGACCAACCCCATTTTTTTTGAGAAATTAGTTAGAAATGCCTTTAAAAACTATTTTTTTTCCATATTCTGCTGAAACCCACCAATTTTTATGACTTCATTTCACTGAGATATTAAATTAAGTATAAAACGCCTATCTGTCGAAATGTGCGTTTTTTAGTGTCAAGAACAGCCAAGTATCGTATTTGGTATTTTTCAACCGTAAAAATAACTTGTAATTACTTTTACTTAGACCATCTGCTATTTAGACGAGTTGCTACTTTGACCATCTGCTTTTTAGACCAGTTGCTACTTAGACCAGCTGTTTTTTTAGACGAGGTGATACTAACCCGTTTTAATCTGCAGAAAACAGCCGCTCCAATTTACCTTCGGTCCACCTGGTCGGATTCTACTAAAAGGAACTATGAGTTAGCACATTTATTTAATCTGCGTAAAATGATATATATGAATAGATAGTATATGGTCACTTTCAGCAATTTTGTTTTTCGGTGTATTCGAAGTGTGGTCGTTTTGCGTCAGTGCCCGTACGACTATTGTGCCGTCCTCATTAATAACAAAGTTTGAACGCAATAGTATTAGCAGTGTAGCAAAAAGCGGAAACTTAGTGACCGCCAAAATGCAAACTTAACACCAGAGCCAAAAAACTTTTAGATTTTAATAAAAAAATCATAACTTCTTTATTTACCAATGGAAACACTTGCAATTTGGAATAAATACATAACTTATAGATTACTTTCAATTCCCATTCTCAAAACCTAATGGAAATCCTAGTCCTTTTAGTGTCGCTTACGCCAATGGCACTTTTGTTTTCATTACGATGAGACGCTGTAAATTAAAAAGGTAATGTATGGTAATTGTACGACCAGTAAGAATTCCATAAATCATAAATGCTGTAACCAGTTGCATACTATTTCAACAGGGATATTGTTATTCAATTTATTTACATTGATTCTTTTTCTAGAGTCTGCAATGGCTTCGAGGCTGGACCAATTCTACAGCTGTGTCAGCGGAATTACGCGATATTCAAGCATTATTTAAAGATAAGAAATGTAAGTTAAGAATAAAGAGTAATTGTATTGTATTGTATTGTAAGTTTAGAGCAGGCTGCAATTTTCTTTTGAAAAGAAATAGTCATTATTTATGCAGAATTTAAGACACTGATTATACCTTTAATTATTCCAGCTGAAGCGGGAGACATGGATGAAACTTTTACCGAGAAGCTATCCCACTACCTGAAGAGAAGTTTTCTGTACCCTTTTTTCCTTGTCAGTTCCTGCTTTTTCATAGGCCATTTCAGTGGCATGACAACTCTACAAGTAAGCATTGCTGTGAATCGATCGATAGATAAAAAATAAGAGGGCTTTTAAAAAAAATACAGTTTTTAAAAAAGTGTCTTACAGTCGTCATCATAAACATCGCTGCTGTATAAATAGCTCATAAAATTGGAATAAGACCGTATTGTCAAACGTCTAAGTCTGTGTCTAAGTGCGTGTTCAGATATTTTTTTTACCATCTATGTAGACTAGAGTTCCGAACCTGCGGACTGCTCTTACTCCTAAAAGTGAAAACTGTGTATCGTCAGGGGTAACGAACCAGATGCCATAAGAAATAGTGGATACAATAGTACATTACTGCAGAGGCCGGGAAAAAAAGGCTTGCAGGCCGAGTATGTATAGAAGGCCCAGCTACAGAGTACTTTACTATTATATGTAAGGTCCAGCGAAGCGAGGCCGGATAATAGAGCTTTTCTCAAACATGCACTAAAATAAATAAAAACTCCTAGAAATCAATGTTTTATTCGTAAGACCACTAAAATTATACCAGACTCAAATTATAACTACCTACCATCTATAATGTGTTTATTTCATTATAACATGAATTTTTAAAACGTTAAAATAATCCCAAAACAACAAATTGCTATAAAACATGTAGATAATACGGACTGCAAAAATAAAAAATCACGTATAGTCTGTCAAAAAAGAGAAGAAATTAAAAAGTGGCAACACTGTAGTGTCATCCCTTTCAAACCCTGTCTAACCAAAAAGGGAGGACACTACAGTGTTGCCACTTAATAATTTCTTCTCTTTTTTGACAGAGTATACCTATCACGTTTCTAAACGAAACTTTTAAAATGTCAATTTTGGCACTTACTTGCAAAATGGCTAAAGCTTTGGCTATTATCTAGTCGGTATTTCTCAGGTCACAAGAATGATCACTGCGGTACGATGCATAATAATAATAATAATAATTTAATTAATTTTCAGATAATTACATCCATTAATGTTAGTAAAAAGTATACAAATAACTTATCAATCTATTGTTAGTGAAAACCCATACACCACCACCGCATACCGGGCTAATATAGATTTAGTGGCATGGCATTCAATGTGCGTGTACATGAAAAACAGGGTCGGTATTTCTAAGTTGGTATTGTCCGGGCCGGTAAAGAAAGACTGTCCCTAGGCCAGCAGGGCTACTACGAAACTCGAAGTTCGTGTCGTGCGGTCCCTCTGACACTTATACTATTTAATACGAGAGCACTAGGTATATTTTGAAGCTTGTTTAAGGAACACACTTGGAACACAACATAAACATAACATAGCATGTTTGAGTAAAATACATTCGAACAGAACTTTTCCTTTTTTTGAAGTCCGTTAAAAAGCGGCGAAAGATACACACTGATTTTGTTTGTAAAGGGTAGGTATCATAGCTGGGCAATAACTCGTTTATCTGTTAATCGTTAATTAACGAAGGTATTATTTCGACTAACGGATTAACTTTTAATTTAACTTCAAAACATGTTAAAGGAGTCGTTAACTTCCGTTAAATGTCCCTAAATCCGTTAATCGTTAATTTGGCGCCTCATCATCATCATCATCATCCCAGCCTATATACGTCCCACTGCTGGCCACAGGCCTCCTCTCAAAACAAGAGGGCTCGAATTTGGCGCCTACTATTTATAAAAGAGATACCGCACGCACGCGGCGCTGCGCCCTTTGAGTATTCAACTAAAAGCACGCTTACGGGTTGCTAACCATTTTTTCTGAGGGAAAGGAGGTGAGAGGCGATGTAATCCCACATCATGCAATTTTACAACATAATAAAACAAGCACAATGTTCGTACGCACGCATACAAACCGAATTCCTAAACACAACAGTAACTTCTTGTTTGGACATGACATTTGTACGTCACACAGAGAATAACGTAAAATCTAACAAAATATATAAATACTTACTGTTTCATTTAAGATTTCAAGAAGTATGTACTTAATTGTTAGATCGCACAATGTTTTATCATTAAAAGGTAAGTAGGTAGATCTTGGGTCTGAAAATTGATATTGGGATTTATCAGAAAATGTATATAGCAAAATTTTTACATAGGTACTAGTTCTTTTGTAAACGTAGATTTATATAGGTACATACGTGATATCTTTAGATAGTTTTGTTAATAGTATAGGTATCCAAAGTAAGTATTACAATAGGCACAGAATTAATGACATTGTCTAGATATCTCGTTATATTATCTAGTGAATCTTATATGAAGTAATAAAACAAAAGACCAAATTAAATTTAGGATAGGAGCATTATAACTGACACTTATTGCAAATAAATTAATTATGAATTATGAAAATCTATTTAACATATAATGTTCATGAAGGGGAAAATCATGCCAGATAATTAAATACACACTTCAGTTATACACGTCTTTTTATTATTCCTAATCTATTAACTTACCCAAACCAACGCAACTATAAGAACACTAACGCAACTATATGAAAATGCAATTTTTATCGAATGTTAACGGATTAACGATTAACTTTAACTTGCGTTAAATCTTCCAAAAAACAAAGCTTTAACGTTTAACGTAGTTAACTTTTTTTGTAACGAATTAGCGATTAACGAAGTTAACCGTTTGATTTTCGGTGCCCAGCTATGGTAGGTATAAATGATAAACTATTTATAATAAAATTGTCAAGGGTAAATTCCGAAAATACTTATTATGCGTTCTAGGTCCTGAACAGTTACGATGTTTATGATGGCGATTGTACCTTTTCGAAATATATACCTACCTCTTACAAACTGTCCCTAATCTCAGTTCGGCCATTCCCATTTTATTGTGCACCTGTCTAATTACCGTATCGCTTTTCTTGTCAGGCAAAAGCGACACGGCACTGAAACTGAGTGCACATCTAGGAAAAGGATGGCTGCCATTTACATTTATTGGTGTACTCAAGTCTAATTACCGTGTCACATGCGGGGAAAAAGCAGTACGGTAATTAGACAGGTGCATAATAAAATGAGAATGGCCGAGTTGTTCACCTACTAATTTGGTGAATGGGCACGCGCAGACGTATGCAGTGTCCATATTCCAGATGCTGGAGGCACCCATAGACAGATACTATGCTACGCTTATTTTGGGGATAGTGCAGATAGTCGGTTCATCCTCTTGTGTGCTGCTGGTTCACTACACGGGGAAGAGGCCGTTAACGTTGTTCTCCACCGCAGGAGCTGGCGTATGCTGCATGCTTGTGGCCGCCTACGATGGTTACATCACAACGGTGACGTATTAAATGATTTACTATTAGTCGTATTAGGAGTCTAATTGGTCGCCATAGAAGAAATCGGTCGGATCATCATCATCGTCAACCAGTTATTGTAATGCGAATAAAATGCAACGTTTTTTTGTCACTACCTACTACAGTATTACCTACTTACTACAGTAGGTAATGACAGTGGACCGTCAAATTTTTTGGGATATTGTTTGGGTTATTTGCTATCTTTTCACCCATGGACCTAGGGTCCTGAGGGTCACGGTTTGGGAGATATGATTTTTTAAATGATTCTCAAAATTCCCTAAGTCCCGCCTCTAAACATCCATAACCAGGGGTCGGACAACAAGTGCCGATGACGTCAAACCACTTATAAACGTAAACTTGTAAACGTCATCCGCACTTTTTGTCCGACCCCTGTCCATAACTTTTTTATTAATTTACGTAAAATACAAATGGTGTCAACATCTCTATTGTCTTGAATTTTTTAGTAGGTACTTGAATTTCGAAGTTGGATTTATTCACAACAGTTAATAAACATTAATAAGTTTTTAAAGAATATAAAAGTCTATCACGAATAATTATTGGAGTAGACACATTTTATATTGAGAAGAGTTCTATCAGACCACATTTTTAATTTTCATTAAATTTTTATGGAATTATCGAGAAAAACTAAAAAAAAATGCAACGTTGCCAGCTCAGCAGGTATAAACGCTAATTGTTATATTACGTACATTAATAAAAAGTTACGAACGATCAAATGCGGGATTTCGGGAATTATGAGAACAACATTTAAAAAATCATATCTCCGAAACCGTGACCCCAAGGTCCAAGGGTGGATGGAAAGATAGATAGCAAAATGAACCCAAAAAAAATTAAGGGGACATGTGTCGAACATATTTATTTATAATTTACTTAGACGTGCTAGGAAATTAATACTTAGTTCGCAAAGACTCATTATTCTAATTTTTCAGCACAATGTAACAGTGGACCCTACTGGCGACTCAAATATTAATGGCACCCTGATGGACGCCGATCTCACGGTAAAATTGATATTTAAGTAAACTAATTATTAATTAAGTAAAGTACTTAATAGGAAAATACACAGACCTTGCTTGAATACTGATATAAGTAAAACATTAGGGTACATTTGAGTGGATAGGTACCTATTGGTATCGTCGATTGTAGCTCTGCTGACAAGGATACTCGGAATACTCTTTTTATTACTGTGTTCTTTCAGAAAAGTTTAATAAGTGGATATTCGTGGATTCCTACAACCCTACTTCTGCTTCTTGCCTTTATAACTCATTTGGGCATACGGTTGCTGCCATGGATACTCATTGGTGAGGTAAATATCAACGTAACATTCGGCCACATTATCTAATCTATACATACGAGTACAATAAATCTGAAGAGGGTCTAAAGTCTGCAGGGCTACTACGAAAATCTAAACTCGAAGTTCGTGTCGTGCGGTCCCTCTGACACTTATACTGTTTAATACGAGAGTGAGAGGGACGGTACGATACGAACTTCGAGTTTCGAGTTTCGTAGTAGCCTTGCTGTACATGGAAGATATTCGAAAAAAAGTTGGCCGGGGATACTAGAATCGATAACAACACGTTCCAACAGTTTTTAGATTTTTTTCTGTTTGTCTGCTTAATATCTGTTTGTCGTTTATTTGACCGCGCATCACGTGAGAACGGCTGAACGGATTTGGATGAAAACTACTAAGTAATCTGTCGAGAAAATCCTCGGCCAGGTTATAGGCTATAAAAATTCAACCCCTGAAAGGGGGGGGGGGTAGCCACTACACTCGATTGAAATTAGTTTGCACCTGAATCTTATGACGCTTCTTAGGAAGGAGGTGCAGAATCTTTTTTCAACGACTTCCAGTACCCGGCTAAACTAACAGATGGCGCTGAAATTAATAGGCACGCTGCGTTGTCATCGTTCATCCACCATTACCTCTCATATTCTAGAATTTTTTACCGTACAACGGCAAAATATACTAGAACTGTGTGTCCTTGTGTCTGTCTGTGGCACCGTAGCACCGTGGCGTTTTTTTTATTTGAAAGCAGGTTTTCTAGCGATGGTTCTTAGACATGTTTTATCAAAATCGGTTGAGCCGTTTTTGAGATATTGAACGTTGAAGTGACAAAGTCGGGGGTTTTCCAACATTTTGTTGGTTAGGTAGGTTATAGGTAGATTATAGGTTTATAGTTCTATTTTGTTAACGTTAGTGAAAAAATTGAGCGACACTGCAGTGGGATTTGCATATTTTTTGGGCGCTATTTTGTATTCAACCGAATGTTTCTATTTTTATTTTGTCGCACTGATGATTGTCCCTCTCTTGACAGGTGTTCAGTGCGAGAACTCGGTCAGGGGGCGCGGGCCTGGCCAGTGCCGTGGGCTATATCTTCGGCTTCCTTACTAACCGGATGTATATAGCCTTACTGGATACCATATCAGTATGGGGAACGTATGGACTTTACGGTGTAGTCTGGTGAGGATACTTTTCTACCAAGTATCGCAAAATGTTAAGGAATTTTACAGTTTTATTTTTAAAGTACTTAGTAACAAACGTATTTGGAGTAGGGCCCGCATTTAAAAGTAGAGTATATACCTAGCTTGTATTCATTAATTAACTTACTAACTAATAAAGTAATCATGCACTAAGCTAAGGTTTAGTCCATGAACACACCATTACATCTACTAAATTATATAAATAACAGATCTAATGAATAATGTTTTTCCATCGTATTTTGTCGGATAAGTTCACATTTATTTTGCTTTTTGCAAAGTACTACTAACTTTTCAGCCAAAATACGACGGCAAAACCTTATACATCTGCAAATGATTTGAGCAAGCAACGTGCTATCGACGACTGCCCCTCGCTCAATTGACGTTACGTATGATGAGATGAGTGACCATTGATATCTATGTACCTAGATAGATGTCGATGTGAGTGACACTAGCTATTACCAAATATTTATAGAATACTAGTAGTAAGTAGGAGTCGCGCTGTCATCGTTCATCCACCATTACCTCTCATATTTCGTTTTCTAGATTTTTTTTACCGTACAACGGCAAAAACTACTAGACACTGGCAAAATTGTCCTCCGATGGACAGAGCCATATTTTTTTAAAGAAACAACATAGTATATAAGTATTTATAGAATACTAGTGTTCTATAAATATTTGGTAATTGCCCGCGACTCATCCGCGTAGAAGTATGAAAAATAGTTTACATTTCAGACCTACCGAATATACACAAAAAACATAAAAATCGGTCAAGCCGTTTCGAAGGAGTTTAGTCACAAACATTTTTTATATATGTACTTATTAGAGATAATCAACCTAATATCACTGTCAAAATTGTACTTTTCAGCATAGCTGGAAGCATATTATTGTATTTTATACTACCGGAGACAGAGGGCAAGGAACTGGGTGATATCCAAACTCACTTTGCGGGTGGCAGAAAGTTGACCAATAAGGTGTATAAACCCAAGACGGTACGAAATTTAGCGCCTATTATAATAGACATGTATATTTTAACATTTAAAATTAAATCTAACATACTTCAACTTTTTCATTGGTTGCAGAGGAAAACTAATGAAGTGTCTATGGGGACAGAAATCAAGGGCACCAGCAATCCAACATTTGAAGGCGATGATTGTAGAATGTAACTCTTTACTTGCCTAAAAATGTATATTACAAAAAAATATATGTAGTTGATATGAAACTAATGAAATTAAGTACATGAATTGTAATAAAATGAGCCTTGTTGTTTTATTTTCATGGTTTCTAAGATGAAGTACTTCTTCTTATCTCAATTATCTCAATTATTTAGACTTAATTTCCACACATGCAGCGAATCAGGCTCTTCCTGTTCTTGTGCAAGCATTACGAGACGCGCCTCGATAAAATATTTGGGGCTTATAGTTGACCAACGCCTATCTTTTAAGGAACATATAGGCATCCTTGCAGGGAGAGTGAGAAAGGTCGTGTTTGTCTTTAGGCGTTTGAGGGAGTGTGCACCGACTAGTGTTCTTTATCAAGTGTACTTTGCTTTGTGTCAATCTGTTATTCAGTACTGTGTCTGTCTCTGGGGCAGTGCCTGCAAGACCTTTTTAATAGTCGTTGAACGTGCTCAACGTGCCGTCATTAAAGTTATGCTTAGGAAGCCTTTCCGCTATCCCACTGACAGTCTTTATAAGGAGTGTCAGTTGCTGAGGGTCAGACAACTTTTTATATCGAGAGCAGTCGTGCGTACTCAAACGCTGTGGTGAAATCCCCGTTCCATAATCAGCTTTTGGAAAGACGACTTTATAAGGTGCCAGTTCCGAGAGTTAGATCTGCGCTGGCGAGGAGATCTCCGATGTTTATCCATCCATTTATATATAATGTAGTCTGTAGGAACGTGGACATAAAGAATTGTGCAACGTCTAAGGCGACTTACATGATCAGGAAATGGCTTATGACTGTCATATGATCAAACAGAAAACATGCTCAACGTTTGTTCTTAGGTCTCAGGATACTTACTTATACACACTCACACACACATACACACACACACACACACACACACACACACACACACACACACACACACACACACACACACACACACAATACATTATGCGCTCACAACTTGACTATTTATTTAATTCTGTAATGTACTACTTAAATCAGTTATTTGCCTGTTTAGGCTATCTTAAGCTCTCTTAAAAGCACGCAACTGTAAACTGAGATGTAAACCAACTCATCGGGCCCCAAGATACCACTGGGGATTTGGGGTCCACTGTATACTACTAAAAATGTAATACTTGTGTGTAATAATAAAATTTTCATTTTCATTTTTTCATTTTCAATTAAGTACCTTTATTTTTATATTGTTAAAAACCAATCATTTTGTTATAAGTTATGGATTTCTTATTATCGTTAGGTAAGTACTAATATTATGAATTAAATGCGAAAGTGAGTTTGTTAGTCTGCAACGCTTTCACGCCTTAACTATTGAACCGATTGGCGTGAAACTGCATTTTTACATCACTTCGGCCAACCAGAATAAATAATAGGATAGTACATTTTATCTCGAAAATGTGCATTGTTCCCCATGTTCCACCTGTCCCTATCGCTGTATCCCCCCTGACAGAGATATGTGCAATATTTTTCCTTTCTTCTCCACCGATAGGAATAAGCATTCCATGTATTTCTACTAAAATCCATGGCGGTAGGGACATGTGGATTTTTTTCCAACCATCCATACTAGCTGACCGTGTGGTAGGGACTTCTGGAATATTTTTCAACCATCCATACTAGCTGACCGTGTGGTAGGGACATGTGGATTTTTTTCCAACCATCCTATACTAGCTGACCGTTTGGTAGGGACTTGTGGATTTTTTTCCAACCATCCATACTAAGTGCCCGCCTGGTAGGGACTAGTGGACTTTTTTCCAACCATCCATACTAGTTAACCGTTTGGTAGGGACTTGTGGATTTTTTTCCAACCATCTATACTAGCCGACTGCCTGGTAGGGACTTGTGGATTTTTTTTTCAACCATCAATACTAGCTGACCGTGTGATAGGGACTTGCGGATTTTTTTTAACCATCCATACTAGCTTACCGTTTTGTTCTTGTTATTTTATCAAAAAAACGTTCTGAGAGTCGCATGGAAGTCAGTTTGGATGGTTGGAAGAAAGGAAAAATTTTACACGTATCTCTATCAGGGGGGATAATTATATCGATATCGGTAGGGACAGGTGGAACAGTGGTATTGCTCTATACTAGTAGGTACCAGTACTAGTCAGCAACAAAGATAAGAATATAGCCAAAGTATCAAAAATATGTATATGTTATGGACCAAGTGATTAATAATGACATTATGTTTAATGCCCGGACATATCGCATTAAATTCTACCATTAAAATAACTTACTTTACAGATTTTAATAGATGTTTAGACATTCATTAAATTTTACGTATACTTAAGTAAAAAAAATGTAATGAGACATGTTTTTATTACTTTGCCCAATAGGGGATAGACATTATGTATATTATGTATAATGTCCGGGCAATGTAATTAATTGAATAAGTAGTTTTTATCACATTGCTATCTCATATTGGTCATTTTTCATAATGCCCGATTTATCTTTTGGTCCACAACATATGTATACAAATGTGCCGATCAACTTTGGCTGTATTCATATCTTTGTTGCTAACTGTACTTTAATAATGTGCCGATTTTTCTTTCAAAAACCTTCTTAACACTACGTAGCACACTAACAAACTTTGGCATTTATAATATTAGCTTGTACTATTATCTATTCTGTGATATTAGTAGGATAGGATTATACAGCAGGGCTAATACGAAACTCGAAACTTTAAGTTCGTATCGTACCGTCCCTCTCGCTCTCGTATTAAACAGTATAAGTGTCAGAGGGACCGCACGACACGAACTTCGAGTTTCGGGTTTCGTAGTAGCCCTGCAGGATTATGCCAAGTCTATAATAATAGGTACTCAGGTTACAGACGTAGCTGTATGGTCTAGATCCCTTAACCTTTTCCGATGGTTACAAACTAAAAAATGTAAAGAATAGAAAAATAAAATGAAAATAAATAAGTAAGTACGGAGAAAAAGAAAAAAAAACAAATCTAGTTTATCTAAGAATTGAATTATATTCCCTGTTTTCCTTCTTACCTTCAAGAATCTATCGCTTTTAGGATGGCGGCACTGACAGGATACGATTATAATAATATGACAAATTAAGAAATAGGAAAACTATTTAATTTATCGAGTGACCTAAAATCACGATCTGTGACAATAATTATCAAATAATATTACATCTGACCAGCTGCTGTATGGGCGTAGTTCTTTTAGCCGGCTATTAGAAGAATAAATTAAAAAAAATTAAGTCATTTGTCATTGTCAAACAGAAATTTTCATCGTGACTGTAATTTTCTTTTGCCTTCCTTTTAATTTCGAAAATTATAAAATAAAACTAGTGGTGTTTCTGTCAAATGGGTTAGGACAGGATTTGGTGTAATGTACTCATACGTGTGTTTCTTCACAAATGGTTGCACTGGCCTGTAATGAATGCCAAAGGTCTCGAAAGTAATTAACTAACACCCCACTACCATGGCTATAGATTGTGGAGTCGGGATTGCGGCAATAAATAAACGTGTAAATAAGTGAAATAGATAATGAAGTTCGGCTGTGAAGTGTTTACTATGACTTTACGTACATTAACATTTTAAATAATAAAGTTACACTATGTACGGGTAGACGAGAGTTAGCAAACAATGAGATTCCATAGAAGGTGTGGTGACAGGGTCACACTGTTAAATGATAATACAACGGCTGTGAGGAATTTTGTTGAGTTCAATCATGGCTTGATACTTAGTGCAGAACCCTTAAAGGATGATGTTATGTTTGAAGTGTGTATTGATAGAAAGGTTGGTTTTTGTTTCATTATCCTTTCTACTTGAAATTATGATGAGATAAGGGTGAAGCTCAAAAAGTGAGACCTTTAACATCAGTTGTTTAAAATAGTTGGAAACATTTGGTTGTGCGACAGATAGCCAACCATACAGTAATGGGTATTTTTTTGTATCACAACAGTGCTTTGTCCGGTCAGTTATTTGTATGGTTAACTGTATGTTAGAATGCTCCAACTGATTGAATTCCTCCCCTATCCATGTAGGCTGCTTTGCTAATAATATTAAACTGGTAAGCTCACAGTATAGTCACAGATTGCATCACAACATGAATTACAATATCAGTCAGAAATCAATCAGAAAACAAGATTATGCTACAGCTTTTCATTCTATAGTTCTTTTCACCAATCATTAATAAATTTTATGTGCCAGATAAATGTGTTGCCTTTTCTGTTTATTTGGCCTAAACAAAAAGAGATAGCATCACATACATCAGTAATATGGTGTAGAGATTTTGCACAATGTTTTCTTTGTGTTTGCATTATCATGTTGTGGCTATTTAGTAAAAATAATTATTGGCATTGAACAATAAACTATATTCATGTATTAGGTCAATGTTTGGAATGGAAGCCTTGAAATTGGAGTTACAACATTGGACCCGGAGTTCATGGAGCTACCAGCCACTGCAACTAAACTACGCAACACAGCCTGGGTAAAACAACCTCCATTTTGTGCATGAGTTACACAACTGGCAGCGTGGTGAGCATTTTCTCCTAGTTTTAGCCACACAGCGGTTACTTGACACACACACAAAGAATAGAGAAAATCCTCACCACCAGCTGTGCTTTTTGTGGCCAAACCAGTATCTTAGGTATAGGTAGTAGCGGGCTGTTTTCTGCAACTCAACATCTGGGTGTGCCTATTATGCATGATTACACTGTAGGCACTATTCATGCCAGCCTAGCTCCAGAGAAAGCCTAGCAGAGACCCTTCATGTTGCAAATGACTTCCTGCAGTGACCCCGGTGATCCGAGGTGTAGTGCCTGGAACTAGTATCTTACTTTGTCTATATCTGTAAAACCATTAAAAGCTTTTTTCTTAATGTTAAGTAAATTACTGAATGTTAACTGATCATGCCAAAATTATGAAAATGAAGCAACTGTCAAAATACTACCAATTTTTTAGATAATGTCTGGCAGTTCAATAGTGAAAGATGGAGTAACTCTAGTAAATTCCTATGGACCAGAATTAGACACACTCAGCGAAGGCGACTGTGTTGGTGTTATGAGAACAGCAAAGGTAACAGTTATTTTACTTGGTATCTTATACTACTTGTATGCAGTCTACATTACAACTACACCTTTATTTTCATATACTTATGTACCTTGCTTGCTGGATTCTTCTCAACAGAGATTTATCTGATCAGTGGTAGATTTTTTGACATTCATATGTGCTTGTAATAGCCTAAATTGATTAAAAATATTTTGACTGATTTTAACATAAAACATACAGCCAATCATGTTGCTGGTGGCTGGCTTCCAGTTTGCAGCTTTAATGATATTGTAACTAATTTATTGTTATTTTCTGTTCACAGGCCGAGTTAATGTTCTATGTTAACAGTAGATGCCTGGGTGTAGCAGCCAAAGATTTACCTCCAAAATTATTTGCGGTCATAGATCTGTATGGGCAGTGCGTTCAAACATCCATCACGCATGTGCATGGTATGAGATCAATTATGGAAAGCAGCTTAGATCAGGTATAAAAAGGCGGTTTTTTTAAACAAAAATTAAACAAGCTGCAACCAACTTAAATAATGAATTTGGAAGTTGATTTTTGATATAAATCTTCTTCATGCTATAGTTTTTGTATGAAAATAAATGATATGTAATTATGTTTTTTTTTGCAGATTGAAGAAGATCCAAACAACGATGATACTGTTACCACAACTGACATAGATGTAGTTGCTGTACCAGCTGAATCATCATTTCCTAAACCTCAGGATGTCTTTGTCCCAATTACAACTGAAGGTGCTTGTGCTTTAGGTAAACCAAAATATTTTACTTTATTCATGATTCATAATTCTTTTTTAGGGTTCCGTAGCCAAAATGGCAAAAACGGAACCTGTATAGTTTCGCCATGTCTGTCTGTCTGTTCGTCCGCGGCTCTGCTCAGGAACTCTAGATGCTAGAAAGCAGTAATTTTGCCATTTATATATATGCAAACTATGCCGACAAAATCGTACAACAAAAAATTAAAAAAAAAATTACAATTCCATAAACGTAAAGTGGGGGTGATTTTTTTTCTCATCCAACCTTGTAGTGTGGAGTAGCGTTGGATAGGTCGTTTAAAACCATTAGGGGTTTGCTAAAACGATTTTTCGATTCAGTGATTGGTTTGCAAAATATTCAAGTTTAAAGTGCCAATTTTCATTAAAATTGAGCGCCCCCCCCTCTCTAAAATCTAAACCAGTGGGTGAAAAAAAATTAAAAAATTCAGGATGGTAGTAAGTTTATTAAACTTACAAGAAAAACTATAACGGTTAAGTTTTCTTGAGAATTATTAGTAGTTTAAGAGTAAAAAGCAGCGTAAGGTATAAAACATACCTAAACTTGGAATATTCCGTACAGAATACGAAATCCTTAGAAAAATATTACTTAATTTTTTCGTAATGGCTACGGAACCCTATTTCGGGCGTGTCCGCCACGCTCTTGCCCGGTTTTTCGATCTGGGCACATCCCACTTAATTGTTTTTTGCATTTAATGAGAGTTGTACTATCACCTTTGTGTATAGGTTGTAATAAGATTGAATACCTTATTCATGTTCTTTTGGAATGTGATCAGAATAAAGGCATCAGAGACAGGTATTTGAATGGTATGGACTTGTTCAATGGAGGTGTAAATGTAATTCTAAGTTGACCGCCTTCAGAAGAAGCGATGCTGATTTACAGACTTATATTGGACAGGCCTTTGCATCCGGAGACGTGGTTTCAGTGCAAGGGAGAGCGTAATATATGTAGTGTGGTGTATATATCTGAGGTTCCCCATGAGGCTGACATAGTCACATTTGGTGTGCTAAAGCCTCGTTAAAATATCAGATTAAAAATAATATCTTTTATTGCTTGAAATAATGTTACAATATTTCATCATTCTAATTTCCTAAAGCGGAAAGTATTAAACTAAAAGATACATACATAGTGCCAAATGAAAAGTACGTTAAGAGAGAACAGTGCATAGGTGAGGCTGTTAGAAGTGCCCCTCGTCGTGTGCATCGCTACAGTTTATGGACACAAGTACTTACAAGCAAACTAGTAGAGATACGCACACGCACAGGACGAGTCATAGTTTTACCCAGCCTCACTTTGTGTTTCTGTCTTTGTTTGGTCTGAGATTTTATTAATCTAGAAAGAAAGTAAACCTTGTGCTCAGTGGCATAGCTAGGTAACTATTAAGTCCAGATTAACGAAAACACATGTTTAGAAGTTAATTGTATATTATATTCAGCTTGGTAGCTGTACACCAAAGTAAGAATGCCATCACAATCTACAACTACCTACTTTCATCCACTTTATTATTTAATAAAGTTGCGAAGTATCCCACCTTACATTGACTGTATATGCCAGTAACCAAAGGCCCAAGAGCAAAAAATTAACTAGGGCCCCAACTAAACTATTTAAAATCGTTTGTTCCGTATTCGTCGTGTTCCGAATTCTATGTACTCCAGATTTGCACTGCCCCGCACTGCCCCGTCTAGCCCTCCGGTGGCTACGCCACAGCTTGTGCTACATCATTGGCAATTTTTGGAAGCATTTTATTCCTACTATATGAAACCTAAATCTAGGCAGATCGCTGCCCCTCCTTTTGAGGTTACATTAATATCGTTTCTTTTTACAGTAGTACAGGATCGATTACGCTTCCATCCAAGATGTGGGATACTCGTTAAGTTGTCAGCCAACAATAAGTAAGTAACTGACCATTGTTACCAGTCCTTGGGGTATTTAGAACTAAATTTACTTATAAATGTTTCACTATTCCAATAGATCAGCAGAGAGAGCGAGGCCTTTGGATGATTACAATAACGGTGTGGTGATGACTCATCGGCCGCTTTATGACAACGAACTCTTTGAAATTCGTATTGATAGGCTTGTGGATAAATGGAGTGGTAGTATCGAGGTAATAACAAGCACGAGAAGGCCAGAAAGCCTTCCTAGGCGACGGACTGGACGCCAGCGGGTAGCGGGGGGAAGGGGGCAGCGAGACGGGCGAGTGTTTTCTTCATTCCGCGGCCAAGATGCTCGCCACGCAGTGGGTACCTACTTAGCAGCTCATGCAATGATTAGAGCAAACTCACACCGCGCTGCTGCCGGCTGGCATCCAGGTGGCGGCCTTAAATAATTGTTTATGCACCAACTAATCTAATTTTATGATTTAGTTTTTGCCCATTTTGCAAATTTTGATAAATATGTTTGTTAATATTATTCTTCATCTAAAATGGAGTTATACTCGTATTACTACAGTTCACAAAAAAAAAATTGTTGCATTTATTTCATGTTTTCAAGTAAAACTATTTTTTTTTATATTCATTTTTACTGATGGACCACAATTGGCCCTTATTCTGATTAGTATTTAGTGGGCTAAAACCAAAACCTTATTGCAGGTTGGCGTGACATCTCATAATCCAGCAACAATAAGATTTCCATCTACAATGACTAATATGGATTCTGGGACCATCATGATGTCTGGTTGTAAAGTGCTGTTAAACGGGCATGGAATGTGCATGGAGTATGGTAACTTCAACCTAGACGAACTGAGAGTATGTACTGGTTTGACTTATTATTAAGATTCCGTACCTCAAAAAGAGAATGCAGCCCTTGTAGCTTTTATTTAACTTGCCCTATTCGTTGTGTCTGCAAGTTCATTTTGATCCCAGTGGTCGAATTAACTTGAAATTTAGTATACATTATGTAAACTCACAAGTTAGTCAAAGTCAAAACTAAACAGTGAAGTACTTCCCACTGCAGTGCCGGTTTTATCACTTCCAGCGCCCTGGGCGAGATTTCCACGGCGCCCCCAACTTTTGGAAATTTTCTAGAAAGTAGGTATAGGCGTCGCTCAATGAGCGAAAGTATAAAAAGGGTGCCTAGCGCCCCCTTTAAGTACGGCGCCTGAGCGGTCGCCCCACCGCGCCCTACCCTAACGCCGCTATTGTCCCACTGACCTGAAATCGTTTATGAAATTTGGCAGAACGTAGATTGGAACTTATATCACTTTATAAAACCTTTTGGATTGTATCTTTTCAATTGAAGTTATGTTTGTCTTTTATTTAGTCCGACTGTTAAACTGATGCGAGTTTTTTAGGGTTCCGTAGCCAAAATGGCAAAAACGGAAACCTTACAGTTTCGCCATGTTGTCTGTCTGTCCGTCCGCGGCTTTGCTCAGGGACTATCAATGCTAGAAAGCTGTAATTTTGCACGAATGTAAACTATGCCGAAAAAATGGTATAATAAATATTTCAAAAAACATTTTTTTAGAGTACCTCCCATAGACGTAAAGTGGGGGTGATTTTGTTTAATCTCATTCCACCTTGTAGTGTGGGGTATCGTTAGATAGGTCTTTTAAAACCGTTAGGGGGTTGCTCAAACGATTCCGATTCAGTGATCTGTTTGCAAAATATTCAACTTTAAAGTGCAGATTTTCATTAATATCGAGCGTCTCCCCCCTCTAAAATCTAAACCGGTGGGTGGAAAAATTTGAAAAAATTCAGGATGGTAGTAAGTATATCAAACTTACAAGGAAAACTATAACCGTTAAGTTTTCTTGAGAATTATTAGTACTTTATGAGTAAATAGCAGCCAAGGTATAAAATATACCTAAACTTGGAAATATTACTTTTTTTTTCGTAATGGCTACGGAACCCTATTTCGGGCGTGTCCGACACACTCTTGGCCGGTTTTTTAACTTCAGTTATGTTATAATATTTATATTTATTCTTATTCTGCTTATTTACTTTCAATATTTTGCCTTATAGGAAGGTGACACGGTTGGAATGATGCGAAAAAGCAATGGGAAACTGCATTATTTTATAAACGGCTTGGACCAAGGAATAGCCACAGATAAAGTTGAGCAACATGTTTGGGGAGTCGTTGATCTGTACGGAATGACTGTGAAGGTTTGTATCGAAATTAAGTTATTATTTTACATGTAAACCTTACTAATATTATAAGTGCGAAAGTAAGTTTTCACGACACTGCTCGAAAATGTGGCCATAGATAACCTAAATCCAGTACCCAAAACTGCCTATGTATGTACATTTAACAGCAGACTCATTTATGGCTCGCAAAACACGACAACAATGTAACACATTACGAAATAGGTCGTATCAATATATGTATTTCATAATACGATACGACTTTTTAGAATATAATTTCTGAATTTCATTCCTGACGTGCTGAAACGACAATTGTACCAATCAAAAGTAATCGTCTGCTGCATGTGAAATTAAATTAACCAATGAGAATGCATCCATGACTTTTAAGAGGTATTTTTTTTTCTTATTCGCATAATATGCATAATATGCTTTAATTTTTTTAAGTATGAAAAAACGCCACAGCATCGCAGCAGGTCGGACATGACGAGGATGACGTTTGATTTTTAGGGTTCCGGAGCCAAAATGGCAAAAACGGAATATAGTTTCGCCATGTCTGTCTGTCTGTCTGTCCGTCCGTTCGCGACTTTGCTCAGGGACTATCAATGCTAGAAAGCTGTAATTTTGCACGGATATATATGTAAATTATGCCGACAAAATGGTACAATACAAAACTCTGAAAAAAAAAACCCGTAGACGTAAAGTGGGGGTGATTTTGTTTAATCTCATCCCACCTTGTAGTGTGGGGTATCGCTGGATAGGTCTTTTAAACCATTAGGGGTTCGCTAAGACGATTTTTCGATTCAGTGATTTGTTTGCAAAATATTGAACTTTAAAAGTGCAAATTTTCATGAAAATTGAGCGTCCCCCCCCCCTCTAAAATCTAAACCGGTGGGTGGAAAAATTTGAAAAAAATCAGGATACTTACTTACTGTATATCAAACTTTCAAGGAAAACTATAACGGCTAAGTTTGCTTGAGAATTATTAGTAGTTAAAGAGTAAAAAGCAGCGTAAGGTATAAAATATACCTAAACTTTTAAGATTCCGTATAAAATATGAAACCCTTAGAAAAATATTACTTAATTTTTTCGTTTTTGCTACGGAACCCTATTTTGGGCGTGTCCGACACGCTCTTGGCCGGTTTTTTAAGTATGTGGTTTTGCGTACTGACCACTAAGAATGGATTCGGTAAAAAACTAAAATCGGCGGGAGGGGTGACACTATTTACCGGCCCAAACGCCCATACAAACTCGTGTCAAACTGGCATGAGTTTCTATGAGCGTGTATAAGAAAAATCGGGTCGGTATTTCCATGTCGGTATTATCCGGGCCGGTAAAGAGTGTCACACGGCATGAGCAACGGCAGTCATTGGATTCTTATTGTTTGCTTTGTGTTTTTTTTCTACTGGATGACAAACGAGCAAGTGGGACTCCTGATGGTTAGAGATCATCACCGCCCATAGACACCTGCAACACCAGGGGGATTGCAGATGCGTTGCCACCCTAGAGGCTTAAGATGGGATACCTCATGTGCCAGTAATTTCATCGGCTGTCTTACTCTCCACACTGAAACACAACAGTGCAAGCACTGGTATGTCACGGCATGATTAGCGAGCAAGATGATGGTAGCAATCCGGGCGGACCTTGCACAAGGTCCTACCACCTGCAATTTCCTCGCAGTGATCGTGAAAAGCACAATGTTTAGTTTCGGCCAAAAGTGCAATAGATGAACTCGTATTATCGAAGGCCTCCCCTTCGGGTCGGCCTTCAAACTAACTCGTTCATCTATTGCTTACTTTCAAACCTCTACAACAATGTACTATTGTTTGTTTTGCTTTTACGTCTTCTATTGAATCGATTGCAGTAAAAATTTGCATGCATCATATTAAAAAATTAAACTAAAAATGATTTATTAATATTTTATAATGTTGCCCGATAACCCGAAAAAGTTAGTTGCTCCCGAGGGCGCGCGATATACGAATTCTTTAGAGACGAAGTCGCGGGCAACAGCCTTATTACAAGGGAATATGAATGAGAGGGAAAAATTGTACATACTTTCGTAAAATTGGTTTGGTTGGCGAAAAAATCATATTGACTTAATGAAACGCTTCGGCGAGATATTGTCGAATGAAAGAAAGTCATGCAATCTACCTGTTTCTGTTTTGGTTGTTGCGTTGATTGAATGTAATTTTAGATTTGAGTAAAGAGAGAAGAGCATAGATGTTCTCATGTAAGTGAATGTGAAATTAATGGGAATGGAAAGATGATATTTAAACCTGCACTCTAAGTAGGCATGTATGTAAGTTGATGCATATATTATTTGATTTTATGAAATAAAGAAACAGCAGCCGATATCCGCAAATAAAAACGCAATTTTATTTCATACTTTCATTTTTGGTTTCAGGTCACGATAGTAGACCCGTGCGAAGATATTGATACGAATATTAGCACCGCACCTGTCGAGCGCAGTACTCCCGAAATACCTGTTTTAAGTAAGCAATTTATTCTTATTTAACAGATTGCAACACAACGGGCATGCGATTTTTGTGCGGTATACTACCTATGTCATCAAGTAAAGCGCTACCCGCTTCATTGTAACTACGAAAATTTGAAATACTATTTTTTTCTCCTGCAGGCAGGATAAGACAAAGATTAGACGAAGATAGCCTTTTATTTCATACGCTGCGTGATTCGAATGTTATTATTATTAATGATGGTAAGACTGCTCATAGGCCTAAGTAAGTACCATTTTTTTTCTAATGCATTCAGCCTTTGTGTTCCTCTTATAGGTCGATCCACAAGGCGTCACACTAATGAATTAAACGAAAGTAAAACCACTTGTGTTAGTATTGTTTTTATACAGTGGCTCCTAAAATGTTGTAAACAAATAGGTACAAAATTGTTCTAATGACATAATTCTGCCCTTCTAGGCTAAATGGCGGTAAGTATCTAAAAAAACACTTGAGTTATTTATACCATGTGATGCAGAATGTCTTAAGCTACACAATAGTATTCATAACTCAAAACTGTCTCTTTGAGATACCACCTTTTGTGATAGGAAGGTAGAATTATCTGTATTCAATCATTTTGTAATGCACATAAATATATTATATTTTATCATTCACTCGTTCAATTCATTCGTGCCTGCTGTTGTGAATTGACGTGTACTTAATTGCATACTTAAATTTTTCCAGTCGCTGAAACGAAAAATAATATAAAAACTATTTTTATTTCAGTGCTTTCGAATACTTCAATAACGGGATAGTGATGACGAACCGCACACTGAGAACAAACGAACTATTTCAAGTGCGGCTCGACTTGGTTATCCCAAAGTGGGCCGGAAGCATTGAAGTTGGGGTCACGCAGCATTCTTCAAACGATTTACAATTTCCATTCAAGATGAGCAACGCAAAGTATTTACTTTTACCATCGATTTACTTTGCATAGATCTAAAACGAAAACGTTAAATATTAATCGAGTATCTCATTTGTAGATCTGGCACTTGGGCAATGACCGGAGAAGATGTTATACAAAACGGAACCATCATTATACCTCAATATGTTAGAAATCTCAACAGACTTGTGGTAAGGATGCATTCTTATTTAACTATCTGTATATATGTATTTCATAAATCTGTGCTAATTGGTCTCGCGTATGTTTCATAGGAAGGGGATAGCGTGGGAGTGATGCGGAAGGACATGGGCATCCTTCATTTTTTTGTCAACGGCGTGGATCAAGGACCGGCGGCATTTAACGTACCGGAACATGTTTTCGGCGTTGTTGGTAGGTATCAGTTGGATATATTAGTAGTGCAGAGCTTACATTTGGCGAGACAATAAATGAAAGAGTATGCTACGTTCGTTTCCAATGTGTGCGCGAGAACTCTATTCAGTAGTCATCTACTTAGTAGTTCGAACCGGCAATGTTTTTTTTTTCTAGATCTGTACGGGCGTGTGGCGCAAGCGACAATCGTCGAAGCCTACATCCCGCCGGCCGTTTATTCACCCGAGTCGCCTGTGTCCACGGAATCAAACGCCACCATCTATCCGTAAGTGTAATCATGTTAACATTCTTCTATAGTCGATTCGACTCGTATGTGAAAATGATATCTGATGTTGAATGTCTATGGTTGAATTAACTAATCGTGCATAATGCTATTGTTCTTTATTATTGTAACGTGGCCAGTAGTGGAAAAAAACGTTGTGGTACTCGCAAAATTTTCACAAATTGTAGCCAATGCCTCTCCTATATAATTGTCTTTTGTACATTGAGAACTCCACGCATTTACATCATAAATTTCTAATATTCCTTTGCAAAAAAAGTTCATGGTAAATTACACACAATCCGAATAACTCGGAACCGTGATCCCAAGTGCGATAGACAAGGCAGAGGCCTTATTATAATTCAATTTTCTTAAAAACTTCCTTTCATTTTCTTCCTTAAAGACTTAGTTTCATTGGTCGATACGAGAGATTTCCATAAGGCATGCCATAGGGCCCGCATTCGGATAACCGTTTGCCGTTTTCATTAGTCGATGGGGCCCGCATGCGGGGTACGAGAGATTTGCATAACGCATGCCATAGGGCCTGCATTCGGGGTTCACTAATCGTTTAACTGCCTACGGGAAGCCACCGCACGCTGTATGTCGACCGGGTTATCGACTCATAAGTTTCAGTTGTCGTTTTACCGCCTACAGGGAGAACCCGCATGCTGCATATCGATCGCTTTATCGACCAATGAAACTGAGACTGACTGACTGACTCCGAAATTCGAAAGTCGGTGCCGGAACGACACGAACTTCAATTTTCGAATTTCATAGTAGCCCCGCTGAGCCTTAATGTTTCTCATCAAGAAGAGACGTGCGAGAGAAAAAATCACTTATAATTATTTTCCTAGCCTTGCTCAGCTCTGTCTCTGGTAGAAATGGGTTTATACTAAAAAAAATTAGCATTAGAATTAGAAAGAAGGTAAGCGATTTTGACGTGTCTTTTTATTGAAAAACATTTTTGAAAAATAAGACTTGATCGTTTACGTGCTTTTGGTATCATAAGTAATAGTTACTGTTTTTGTTTTAAACGTTTATCAATAAAAGATTCGTTAAGATTGTTTACCCTTTACCTAATGCTAAAAAAAACGAAGTATAGTGGAGCAAGATTTTACTAAACGATTGCAAAATACGTACAAGAGATGTGAGCAAGGAATAAATTTTAGGCTGCGTTTCCACCAGACCAGACCGGACCAGAGGTTCGAATATAGTAAGTTACATTTACAGCGAGATGTGCTTCCACCGGCTGCACGGGCGGAACGCACGGCTCAGCCGCAGCCGGCTGACCGCGTCGCGCGCCACTGTCTACTCGGAGTTCAACGATGCGGTGCTGTTCAGCTCGCGGCCGCTGCGCGAGTGCGACATGTTCGAGCTGCGCATTGACAAAATGGTCGACTGCTGGATCGGGAGCCTCGAGATCGGTGATTGCAGCTTACTATCTCTAGCTTTATCTTACTATCTCGTTTACCCTCTCTTACTAGATCTATAATCCACCCCCCTTTGAAAGCGACACATGTTTAGGGGGGCCAGGCGATTTGACACACGGACATGTGTTTACTGCCTGTCTAATCGCTGTAATAAAAAGTCTTCGTAGATAAATAAACTATTTCATTACAATTTTTTCATAATTATGACAAATGATCAAAAGCAGTGTGACGTAATTTAAATGACCCCTTAAGGCGGGTTTATGATTCGCCGTGCACGCCATAACTAGCCGTTCACGGGGTAACCGTTGGCTTTCTTACAAAATACGTAGAAATGCACTGTCTGTCTACGGTAATACAGAAGCGGCATGATTTTATATTGGTAATGTATAAATTTGACTATTTATCTAACGCGTACCTCAACAACTTCTAACCGTCGGAGAGCGTCTCTTTATATTTCCATACCACGCGTTCAGTCAGATGCCGCGTACAGGGCGATGCTGTAGTAGACAAAGGCGTTGCCATGGGCGACGCGATTTTCTGTTTTCTCGTACGCAAACTGTTGCTTCTCTGTTCTACGTGCACGATTATTCTTGCTTAAAACGATATATTTTCACCAGGCGTCACAGCCATACGTCCAGACGATCTGGAAGCGAACGGCGGCGTGGGCGCCATAGCGGGCACGGCCACCGACCTTAACTGGGACACGTACATACTGAGCGGCGCCGCCATGATGAAAGACGGCGAGTGCGTGCGCAGCGGGTATCCGCTCGATCTGGACACACTCACCGTGGGCAGCAGAGTTGGTCAGTAATCCTACTTCCCACTAATACATATAACAAATGCGAAAGTTTGTAAGTCTGTTTGTTTGTTTATTTGTTACTTCATCACGTCAAAACCGCTGAACCAATTTAGATGAAATTCGGTATACAGATAGTTTGAGTTCCGGGCATTGCTTGTACGTAGGACAGTTTTTATCCCGGAAAATTTAATAGTTCCAGGGGAAAAGTGAAAACCGAATTCTACGTGGACAGAGTCGCGGGTAACAGGCTAGTAATATTATAAATGTGAAAGTCTGTCAAGATGTTTGGATGTTTGTTACTCAATTACGTCTAAACCGCTGAACCGATTTAGATGAAATTCGATATACAGACATTTTGAGGCCCGAGGAAGGACAGGATAGTTTTTATTCCGGAAAATTGCATAGTTCCCGCGGGATAGCGATAAACGTATACTACGCGGACGGAGTCGCGGGCAACATCTAGTATGTTAATAAGTGAAAACCTGTGCAATTCTGTGTTTATGATGAAAGCTGGGTTTCCATATTGTGCGGTAAACTATTGAACATTGGCTTACGTGCAGATGCGCGAAAGAGGCATGTCCGCCTGGGCAATGTTGGAGGGGTGTGCCGCGAATGACTTAGCTTTTTATTACCACTCTAAATAGTTCGTGTTGACAAAACTTTTGTGTTCTTCTGTCATAATAATAACAACCAGCGAGGACACATTTCGATATCGAGAGAGCACGGTGCGGTGCGGTGCCGTCACAGACCGTCCGAACTTTAGTGTTACTACACTATTATTTATTCTGTGCTTTAGTGTGCACTGGTACTCGTTCGATTGTAGACAGTTAAAGGTTTGTGACTATGCTATGGTTGAGTCTGGCCCGTTTACTTGCAGGTATGATGTGGCACGCGGACCGCAGTCTCCACTATTACCTGGACGGCATGGACATGGGCAAGGCATGGTACGTGCCGCATCTTAACATCTATGCGGTTGTCGACTTATATGGACAGTGTACGCAGGTATGTTTATTACAGGATCATTCTAGAGGCAATTTCACAGTCCTTCAAGTATTCATCATCGCGTTGGGCCTTAAATATTTTTATCTACGCCCATATAGTAAATCCTCAATTATGCGTTCAAAAACCGCGCGATCGCGCCGCGACCATGTGCAGCAGCAGGTCGTCGCGCGCGCAGCTCGTGGGGCAGACATACCTACCTAGTTAGAGTTAATGCAGGTCATTCTCAATGGTTCGCGGAACACATGATAGAGGATTTAATATATGGATATAGATAAAATATTGTATGCAACTGTACGTAATTAGGCCTTAAAACACTCATGTGACCCTATTATGAAACTCGGCTACGCCTCGTAAAATACTATTACCTTATGTAAATAATTATTGGGATGACATGGGGGAGGCCCTTGCCCAGCAGTGGGGCATCAATCCAGGCTAGATAATAATAATAATAATAATAATAATATTTAATAAATATTCTGATACACAACTTTTATTTATGTAACCTTTTTGTTTTTCCTTTTTGTACAATAAAGAGTATAAACAAACAAACAAACAAACAAACTATTGCAGGTTACAATTTTACAAAATGAAGAAAGAGCTTTTAACTACAATGGATGCACTAATTCGGATAATTCGCTGCTGAGCAATTCTAGGGCTCTGTCGTCACCGCCGCCACCGTACTGGTAAGTACACGTGCATAAAGACTTACCTGGCTTTAACTTGAGTCCGACATAATAGCTAAGCACAGAAACAAACCGGTTAAGTATCACTATTATTGTAAAAGGTGATCTACTGCCTAACCTTACCTGTCGTTTTGTGTTTCACATTATTATTCATATCTACTGTCTTGTTATTTATTTGTCAGATACGAGTATCGAATAGGTCACGTTTTCAACACGCTTCATGTGATTCACTTGGTTCTATACCTAGTGCCATCCACGAAGTCGCGTGATTTTGACAAAATTAACCATTACTGACATTGTAATAAGAACCACGGCACGCGTCATCGTGAATGACTCTACATATAACGTAGTAACTAGAATAAAACAAATCTTGAAAGCTCATTTTCCAAGTCATCAGAATCAGAATCGTTTTTTTGCTAGAATACAGTATTGATGGTGTTACAATCTTCTTGTCCATTGTATCCAGCCTGCATGCAGGCGTGTAAATTACCAAAGCACTATAGCTTTAACCCCGCATTAGAAAGCTATTTGCCGTTTGCTAAATGCCGTCTTGCTAACTATATATCGATGCTTATGCTTGAACTTGAATAAAGTAAAACACAAAATTAATCAGATGTAAACACGATTCTTGTCACCATGACAAGACAATGCAATAAATAAATGGCTTAGACTTAGAGCTTGAAAAATAGTTACGGTAAAGATTTGAAAGGACAACGTTCGCTCACACAACGCCATCTATTGAGAGCCGAGGTACGTCACCGTTCTTGGACTGGACAGTGCCCTCTATTCTTGTTGAAACTTAAAATATTATCCCACGGGGACGCATTACCGGGATATCAAGTATCCTATGTCCCAATGCAGATCTTTGTCTATCTGTAGGCCAAGTTTCATGTATATCCGTTCAGCCGTTATTGCGTGATTGAGTAACAAACATCCAAACTTCCAAACATCCAATCCTCTTCACAAACTTTCACATTTATAATATTAGTAGGATTAAACAATCATATGTCATACATGTGAATAGCTCGAGTTAAAATGCGTTATTATCAAGTAAAGTCAACAAGAACAATGTGTTGCTTAGTTGTTGGATATGTGTATATTCATTGACCATGTCGTAAATACAAACTGAGACATGGATGCACAGAAAAACCAGAAAAAGAGACCAGCAGGGAATCAAACCCAGGTCCTCAGCAATGCGTGCTGCGTGCTATAACTCCTACACCACTGCTGGAGCAGTGCTGGATCTGGGTTCGATTCCCAGTGCTGGTCTCTTTTTCTGGTTTTTCTGTGCATCCATGTCTCAGTTTGTTTTTTCGATATGGTTTCACGGCATACCCGTTAAAGTAACAAATTTGGAGTTGAAATAAAAAATACAAAAAGACTCCAAAAAAACAATTATATTCACTAACTTTTTACGCCATATCAACTAGTTTTCACGAACAAAATAAATTAATTTTCCGTAGGAGCTTCTCCGAGTACTGTGGGGAGAACATCTGCATAATGCACGACTATTCGTTCGCGCGGAGACTTACACCCGACCCCATGGCTGCGTTGGTTTTCAGCGCAGCCCACCTGGCCGTAGGAGAAATCTTCGAGGTGACGTATCTCTATAGAATAAGGCAAGATTTTATGCTTTGTCTGTACATTAGAGGAACATTATAAGCATTTAAGCGTTATTCCTTGGTACTTTTTAGCTTTATTGATTTGGACATGCTCTTGCTTTCAAATCTGTTCCACTTGACGTGTCGTGTGTATGCTTATAAAGTTAGGGATTGAAGGGACTAACGGCTTTGAGAGTAGAATAAAAACCGTGCATAGGGCCGTTTCTCCTGAAGAAAACGGTTTAGCCGTAATACCCTCCGTTCCGCCTGGTTGTGCTTTTATTACTAGTTTATAAGTTGCCTCTATATTTATTTACGACTGCTGTTGTGACGGCACTGCAATACTAGAAGACCAGAGCTTAACACAATCGACGATATTCCAGGTTAAAATAGTGGAGTGCAAATCCGGATACGCGGGCAGCTTCCGCATGGGCGTCACGGATGTCAATATTTTGAACGTCCACGTCAACCGCAGCCTGCCGCCTTCCGTGTCTCTCCTCCCGCATTACACTGCCTACATAGATGGTATAAGTAAATTTTGTACTATTTGTATATGTATGTATGTAAATACTTTATTGTACATAAAACACACAAAAAGAAAACAACAAAACAAAAGAGTACAAAGGCGAACTTATCCCTAAAAGGGATCTTTTCAAGCTATTTATTATGGATTTCAAAAATAAAATATCTCGCAGTTGGAATGGCCAAAATTGCAAGCAGCCCGAATAGTTAGAGACGCGTTAGTTAGATATGTCATCTAAAATACAACTCTTCGGAGTTAGTTTAAACAAGCATTGCCATACTTTTCTTTACTGACGTCAAGTAAAAAAATTAGGTATACTGTGGGTGGGAATCCCATTGTTGCGACGCCATGCCACAAGTAGGTACTTATCTGACAGATTAAAGGCCACACCGCTGCTTAAAAAGGTGACGGTACGGAGTCTCAGTGACGTGCCGTAAACGTTAGGTCTTTACCGAACAAAAGTCGTGACGCTTACGGCACGTCACTGCGATTCCGCACCGTTTGCGTATTTTAAGCAGCGTTGTGGAAAGCATGCCAAAAAACGGTGCGCATACGATGAGTCACTGCGATTCCGAACCGTCACAGTTTTTTAAGCAGCGGTATGGCCGCTCCTTAATTTTATGCCTTTTCATTTTTAGTAATGGTTAATGGTTGTTGCAATAAAATACAAAATTGTTTTTACACATGAAGTTTTTTTTTAATTTTATTTTGAAACGGGCATCGTACACATGAAGTTGAGTGTATCTATGGGCCCCCGGCGATTGAGCCAATAGTGGCGACCTCATTAGAACGATTAGTGGCCACCACAAGTTTCTCCACTAATTTTGAAGATGAAGATGAAGATTGATTTATTTGCCAACATGAACAATATAGGATAGGCACACAGAATACAAATAAACAATAAACTAATAAAAAATGCGTTTGCCAGTCCCTTGCACTGTGTGGCAAAAGGAACAGGGGTATTTTGTATAGTATCGACGCACACCGAGCGTTTGTGTGGCCGCGTCCGAGCCACAAGCTGCGAAATCTCGCACGCACTTAAGACCACAGTCGATGCATTCCAGCTTCAAGTGGCATCCGCTGGTGGCCCCATCCAGCCACCAGTAGCTGCCACTGGCGGCGGCGAATGGTCTGACTAAGCCACTGGTGGTTCCGTTTAGTGTAGGCGAATGGTGGCCTGTACCTGCAATGACCTGCATATTGTTACAGGTAAATACATGAAATACTCCCGCTACTCGGACAAGGAGCACGAGCTGCGTTCGTTCGTGCCATCGTTCGACTGGCTGCGCGCCGGGGACCGCGTCGGCCTCAAGAAAACAGTCGACGGCCGGGTGCTCGTCTATTATAACTCGGAGCTGCTTGAGTATGCCTTCGAGAATGTTCCCGACGTAAGTAAGATGACTGCCAAAACAAACTTTTTCCGCCCTTACACTACTATTATGAAGAGGAAAGATTTGTATTTTTTTGTTTGTAGCGAATAAACTCAAAAACAACTGGACCAATTTCAAAAATTCTTTCACCATTAGAATGCTAAAGTGAACGTGAGTAGGCTACATTTATTACTTGAGGCCAGCCCCGGTTTCACACCGAGAGACCGTAGAAATATCGAAATAAAAAGTAGCCTACGTGTTATTCCGAACCAAAACACAAATTATGTTAGATTAGATCACAAACATCAACGTATAAACGTCAATAAAAATAAAAAGTAATGGTATTGATGTACATTTATCATTTATCAACCCCATAACGTTAAATTTGAATTATCTGTTGACACCAAAGTTTTTTTTACGATTTACAGAAAGTATACGTGGTCATGGAGATTTTCGGCCACGTGACAAAAATCCAAGCTATTTCAAAAGGCGCTAACGTTGGCTCTACGTTGCCACAGCACACAATCCCAAATGACGAGTGCGTTAAACAACCTTTGAGTAATGCCGAGAAGAACGCTAACAACGCGCTGGTAGCTCAGTCGTCGCAGAACAATGCTTCTAACGAATCAGTGGAGACCCGCGTGGAAGTCACAGACACAGACGCTAGCGAGCCTTCGAATCATACTAACGAAGTTATCTCTACATCTAACGTTGAGTTCTCGACGTACTGTGCGAGTGCTTTGGCCGCTAGTAATGACACTTTGACCGTGCCGACTGAGACCAATTCTACATCCACTATGACGGTTGTTAGTGCTGACTCCCGCCGCCGCCGGAACCCGCTGCCTTACACATTCCATTACGTTCACGGGAAGAACATTAGGCTTTGTAGTTCAGGTGAGTGGCATGGTGAAATAATTACGGACATTCAACTTTTTCATCATCATCAGAATGAGAGGGCTTGGGTTGTAGTTCCCACGCAGACCCAGTGTGGATTAGAAACTTCACACCATTGAAAGGTCGTAAATTTCAAATCTTTATTTTATACATACATTCCGAAATTCATGTACAAGTCGATTCACAAGAGCGGGCACGAATGGATTGAATGAGTGAATGACAGTATCTGTGTGTTACCTATTTGAATACACTTCTCACATAATGCGTCTGTCATTTTTCTAAAAAATGTCTAAGTAACATGACTTGTTCAATCCATTCGTCGCTCTTGTGAATCGAACTGTATATTTTTTATTGAATTACAGATACTGTAGCGATGCGCACATCGGGATACAAAGACGGGATAGCAATAGTCAGCCAGCCGCTGCGAAGGGGGCATAATTTCAGGGTAAGCTAACGGTCACTATTTATTCGCAGAATATTATAAAACGTGTCAATATATTAAGTAATTCCTACTTTAGTTGTTTTCTGTAAATGCTGCGACGAAATAATTAAATAACAAAATATGGATTATACTAAAGTATGTGTATACATATAAGTAAGCTTTAGCGTTCATCTTTACAATCAGCAAAAGTTATAGTGACTTTATGATCGTTTCAATGTATACGTAGGTCAATTGAATGGCTTAAGCGATGTATTAATAATTACAGCACCAATACGACAAAATACGACAAAATACGATGTAACAACATTATTCACTAAATCTGTTTGTATACATTAGTAAATAGAGTCTGGCTAGCTAATGAAAGATGAACCTGTCTGTTTTCTTATACTGTTTGGCCTGTTTGCCCATGACATTTGAATAATGTTGCCACTCAAATAATAGCTGGGTTCAGCTTTCATTAGCCAAACTATATACAAGTTGCCTTTATTGTTTTGTGTATTGGCGATGCTTCTACAGTTCATTGTACAGTCAGCAGCAGACTGTGCAGTTGTGATGCTCAACATCTAAACTCTCTCTTATTACTTTGGCAGTAGAGTCGTACGTATAGGTAATTTTGAGCACCGTAACCGCTCATCCGCTTCTGCTGCTGACTGTTCTTACTTTGTATTGGTTATATCTTTTTGCTTGCTGAACTGCTGAACCCATTTTTTATTTTTTATGTTCCAATCCAATATTCCAACCATATTCATTTTTAATATTTGTATAGGTAATGGTAATAAATATTGATATTGATTCCATAATGATATCCATTGATTTTTTGATGGTTTAAATACTCAAATTGCTCACTTGCGAAATGATTTGCTTGTCATGATGTATATAGTAATAACTACACGGTAAGCTTGTACATATGTTTAGTATGACTTCGCTGCTAAAATTTTGGACAGATATGGCACTACGCCATAATTTTGTATCCCTTAATCACTTATCGCTGTATCCGGCTTAAGCTAAGTTTGTGTTAGCAATAAATAAAGCAACCGATGCTGGAGACTTATTTACATAAAGTCGCAATTTAGAAAATTGACGACAATATGTAGTAAGCGCAAATAAGCTACAGCAATTAAAAGTAGTGTTTATCTTAAGATCGCGAGGCGAATCATCTACATAATAATGAGTGTTCAATTTTTATACAATGTGATTTTGTTATTTTTTAACCCCGACGCTAAAAGAGGGGTGTTATAAGTTTGGCCGCTTTATGTGTCTGTGTGTCTGTCTGTGGCACTGTAGCTCTTAAACGGGTGAACCGATTTGAATGCGGTTTTTTATTTGAAAGCAGGTTTTCTAGCGGTGGGTTTTAGACATGTTTCATCAAAATTGGCATACCCGTTTTTGAGGTATTGAACTTTGAAGTGACAATGTCAGGGGTTATCCAACTTTTTGTTGGTTAGGTTAGGTTATTTATGCAGTGAAAATGTTGTCTTACTAATATTGTAACTGCGAAAACAACTCTGTCTGTCTGTTTGTCGGTTTGCCTGTTACCTCTACACGCTTTACCGCTGGACCTATTAAGATGAACTTTAGTATGGAGATAGTTTGAGACCCTGGGGAGAACATAAGTTATTTCTAGGCTTCCGTACCTCGAAAGGAAAAAACAGAACCCTTATAGGATCACTTTGTTGTCCGTCCGTCCGTCCGTCTGTCAAGACCCTTTTTCTCAGGAACGCGTGGAGGTATCAAGCTGAAATTTATATCAAATAGTAAATACTCAGGTCTACTGTCCCTTGGAGCTGTGAAAAAATCAAACTTCAAAGCCAACGCAATCAAAAGATACCCACAGCCGTTTATGCCGCAAATTTCCACATTTTTTTTAATATTATCCCTCGCGGGATAGCGATAAGCGAATTCTTCTCAGCCATATTCGCAGACAACAACTAGTGTTGAATTAATGAATGTACTATCAGTACAACCAAATGCGTAATGCGAAATATGTAGCTTGATATTCATTTTTGGCCTAAGCTATATCGCCGTCGCTCATAAATCCCTTTTAGCATAAAATCATGACCTTATCCGAAGATAAAAAAGTTCCGAAGAAATTTCTGAAGTTCCGAGATAACCTTAGCTGGTAGCTAAATTTCGCTTAGCAACACCAACCAACACCAAGGCATGAATTAAGAAGAAGTCCTGAAGTTCATGTAGCGAAGCTACTGTTTCACTTTTTATTTTAAGCGAGATAATGCGCACACCTAATTGCAAAAGCGCGCTGCTTATAGCTTGGGCGATGGAAATATAAGTTGGTGTAGGTTAATCAACGTGCTTGTGACATTCAAGCACAAGCAAGAAATAATTAAAATGGTGGCAAATCTAACGACTGCAGTGTTATAGTAGCTTATAGTTATTATAATATTCACCTAACATTTTAATTTTCGTTCATTTCAATGTCCTAACGGATCCACACTGCTCAACCGAACATTACTCTCCTGTCGCTCATCATATAAAGAGCCTGCGTTGTTTTATTAATAGATTTAATCGCGTCTATGCACGAGCCGCGGAAATGCATGATCATGCGAATAATCTGTTATTTACACGTTTATGTACGCTTACCTGTTATATATAATATAAAGCGCGCAGTGCGAGTGTAAAACAAACTATCGCAAAAATTACTATCAATGCTAGAAGTTGGCAACATGGCCGAACCTTACAATGTTTGTTTAGTGCAATAATGTACATTCTACTGCACATCAAGTAGGTGGGTTGTCACGCAGATACTTGTTTCATTAATTGCTAAACCCATGGAACATGGCAAACAACAAACGTGCTTGAACTTACGACAATGCGTGTATTAATTAATGCTGAAAGAATTAAAATTCAGCGTTGCTGCACTGCCAAAGTCCTTAAAAAAGTGGTGATTTGACTGTTGCTTTATATAGATTTATTTCACAAATCTCTTACGAATACGCGCTTTCTGAACGCCAGTTTATTGAACATTATATTGTCGGACTTACTTTGATATTTGCAATGAGTCGAAACAAGCTTAGCTGTCTGTATGTTTTGGTAAATTAGAGGTAAGCAATGCATTGCTCTAAATTCTATCTTTGGCTGAAGAAAAAAATCCCAAACACATTATAACGCGAAATAAAACAATCTAAGGTAATGAATGGCTTAGCCACAATGAGTTCGATTTTCAGCAGCTCTATTTGTTCCAGAATTGAATGTATATACTTTTACTGTCATAAAATAGTTTTTTAAATAAAATATTTGTTTGCTCTTCATATCACTTGATGCGTCGCGTGCATTCTGTCGTTCGGTCTAATCTAACGCAGCTTGTAAAAAATATAAAGGTATGTACAGACCGCAAGTGGTGTCGCACAAGGTTGACCGGACTGCCGGGCACTGAACGCATTCAATGAATCGTCTGTAAATAGCAGGTACGATGTAAGCGCGTTGTTACAGTTCCGAGTGGACAAGGTGGGCGGCGAGTGGTCGGGTAGTATCTCGCTGGGCGCGGTGGGCGCGCTGCCGTCGGAACTGCCCCCGTGCGCCATGCACCTGGACCCGCCCGTCTGGGCCGTCACTAGCGACCTTCTGCATGACAATGGGACATTCGTGAGTACACGCTAGCCGCCGTAGTCTCTAAAGATCTCTACCCACCACCACACCATCACCGTAACAGGAACGTGCCAGGCACGGATATAACGCGCATGCATTTCACGCGACGGCGACGGTTGCTTGCTAGTGAGAATAGCCTTATACTTTTCAATTCAAAGAATAGGGGAATTTTTGCATGACACGTTCCTATTACGGTCATGGTATGATACTGTGTAGTGGGAAGAGACCTTAAAGCTCAGTTTAGACTTACAAGAGTAATGATGCAAGTTGTGTTACATTGCGAGGTCGTAATAAGTGGCTAATCAAGTGCAGCAATGTAATACTTGCATGATTTTTCTTTCTGGTCTAAATTGCTTAAGGCTGGTTTTAGTGTCGCACTGATAGTCACGCAGTTGAACTAGAGTAGAACCTCGATTATTCGAACTAATTAGGACCGAGACTAGTTCGGATGATTTAATTAAACGTGGATTTGTGTCCCTAAACCGCGCAAGCGGCCCAGAAAAGCGAATTATAATAGGCGAGGGTTGATAGTCAAGTCGAGGGTTAAACGGGTTTTGTTTTGTGAGCAAGTTAACTCTGTTATTCACTTTGATTGCGATAAAATTAAACATCCATGTTGCAAATAAATGTTAATTTACTAGCAATTTCTTTAATATGAATAGTATCTTTAACTAGTGTTTACCCGCGGCTTCGCACGTGTTAACGATTAGATTCAGCAGTTGAAGTAAAATTCCTTGATTACACTATAATCTCATGGAAATTCCCAATAATTATAACGTGATCTTCATCAACGTTGCACTAAGAACAACCATGCCAAATGTCATGATTCTAATCTCAGCAGTTGAGATTTCGAGGTTTTATTCTGATCCCGATCTACACACCAAATTTCATCCAAATCTGTACAGCTGTGTTGGCGTGAAATAGTAACAAAAACACACACACACACACACACATACAAACTTTCGCATTTGTAATACTAGTGTTTACCCGCGGCTTCGCACGCGTAAATCATTAGATACAGCAATTGAATTGAAATTCCGGGATTTTACGAAATTCCCGTGAAAATTCCCCAAAATAACATGGTGGTTTTCATTGAAATTGCATTAAAAACAACCATGTTAAATTTCATGACTAAGCCCAACGGTTGTTATTTCGAGATTTTATCCGTATCCCATAGGAATATCGGGATTAAAGTGGCCTATATGTGCTATTCCAGATGTCCAGCTATCGGCATACCAAATTTCCAGCCGTTTTAGCGTGAAGGAGTAACAAACATACACACATATTATACATATAATAAGTAGGATCAGTAGGACAACTTCTTGGAATGTACAGTCAAACAAACTGATTCATGTACAAGGACGTTTGTACTACTAATGTCATGTTGACTGCCCATACTTTTGTCAAGGAAATTATATTGAAATTTCTTATCACAATACAAGGTTCCACGCTGGGATATGGATCAATTTGTTTACTGTCAACACTATGACATAGACACACGTCCAAGAAACATCTCCATTTTCCTCTGGCGTGTCACAGAAAAAGACTCAAATGGCGTCCGCGTTCGACGAGCTGAGCGAGCAGTCCGTGCTGACGCTCCACTTCCGGTTCAACGGCGAGCTGGTGGCGGACGTGGACGGCGCGGTGCTGGGCACGGTAGGCGTGGTCCCGCGCGCCTTCAGCCACGTGTTCCCGCTCATCGACCTCTACGGGCGCGTGCACCAGGTCAATTGCCCACGCACTCATTTGTATATTTACTAGCGAGGTTCTAGCTATCAGTTGGTTAGGATTCCGTATCCGAAAGGTTTAAAGCAAGCAAAAAGCCAAAGAAGCTAAAGCTAAGGGAGCTACTACTAGGACTACAGGATGAATACTCTGTTATTTGTTTTAAAAACTTCGGTAAACATAAGAGAAAAGAAGCCACCGGAATCAGTATTTTTACAAAATCTTGTTCTAAAGATTTTTTCAACTTCCCATTAACCCAGAAACTGAAATTTTGGTGATTGTTTATTATGTATGGCGTATATTTTACTAAAAACCACTACGAAAATATTGATAAATCAGGTTTTTTCTTTGAAATGCCCATTTTTTTTAAGTCGGTTAAAATATATTTTGCTGAGTAGCAGGACTCGGCACGCATTCAATATTTACAGGTGTGGCTTAAAGCGTATATTTTTGCATGCCTAAATATTTGCACGAAACCCTCGGTACGCCTGTCCAACTCGCACTTGGCCAGTTTTTCATTTTGTTTTGTTCTACAGGTATCCGTCTTGCTTCATCCGACTGTAGTGGCGAGTGGAGCGTCTCTCGACCTGCCCATCATCGCAGAGAACCTGCGCGAGGAGTCGCTCGCCGAACTCGAGCTGCTCGACGACGACGACGAAGATGATGACGACGACAAAATGCCAAAACTCACCCCCGAAACCCCCGAAAAACAGCCCAGGCGGAAAACCAAAGCCTACAGCCACGACAATCTTCTAGATGATTCGCTGGACCCTGTTTATTCCCAACCAGGACCCAGCACCCATCCCGATCCTCCCACTAGTCTTCCAATCGACAATGAAGCTAAGAACAAAGAAATCAAATGCCGAAAAGAAAGTTCTACACGCTCCGTTCTTCACCAGAGCTTAATATTGACCGAAGACTCGTTACCCATCGATAACAATGAGTTGGCCAACCGTTGCATACAGAAGAGTCACTCAACGCACAGTTTCTGTCAACTGCCCGAGGAGCCCGCTTTAGATGTGGAGGTGAAGGAAACGCAAAGTTACGTGTTCAGTGTCGGCGGGCGAGCGGGGGAGGGTGCGGGGGAGCCGACGGAAGTGTCGCCCGAGCTCGATCAATGCTACGACACCAATATTCGGCATAATGACCGCTACCCGGAGGCCAGTGAAGTGGACAGCCTCGACAACGAAATAATGGACGCGCTGGCACTCGAGACCGGCAACCTCCCAGACCTTACTGAAGAACACTCGTCTTCGATTGACGATTCCACGCGACGTGACGACTTTTGGACCGAATCTTTGTCCGCCGAGAATCTCAACTACTTGAATCGAATACTCTGTCTGGAGCAGGAGGGGGAGGGGCAGAGTTTAGAGGAGTGGGAGGCGTGGGGCGAGAACTGCGAGCATCTCCACTTGGTACTGAAGTACTGGCACTTCTTGGTGTTGCCTTACCCGGAGCTTCGCGCGGCGGCGTGGGCTCAGGTCCGCTGCTACTGCCGCTCGTGTCAACCCGACGCGCGCCCGCCACTCTCTGGTAAGCCCGAAAGTACAAATTAAGCGACACGACTTCGACATGAGTCGATCACTGACGAAGGTCGATGAGCTGTGTCTTTTTCACAAGTTAACTTTTAAATAAGGGAAGGACGGACTAATGCATTGTGAACCATAAACAATTCGAAGAAGCAAGCTAGCAAGCATGCGAGCGAACATGTGAGCAAGCATGAAAGCAAGCATGTGTAATTTGCAAGAAATAGTGCAAGCAAGCAATGGATCCCACAGGAACCAAATACGTACATTATTTTGGGATAAAAAGTAGTCTATATGTTAATCCCGGGTATATATTAGCTGTATGCCAAATTTCATGTATATCCGTTCAGTAGTTTTTGCGTGAACATCCAAACATATATCCATCCATACAAACTTTCGCGTTTATAACATTAGTAGGACAAGTTCATTGTTATTTAAAGGTGCACATACATGACTTACATCAGCATTTTTTACCTAAATAGAAACACAAGATTTAGTGACGTGAACCAAATAGACCGTAATCATCAAAAGTGAAAGCATTTAGGAAATAATTCTACATTCGACCCGTCATTGTGGAAAATTTCACATACATACGTTCCATGTAACTTTATATATCGGCGCTACCACCCATAGCAGATAATCATATACAATTTTCACTATAATTCGACGGCTGTAATTCGGTTTGATTTTTTCACAGACTATTGACCGTCGTTGGCGCGTTAGTAGCTATGCATGCCTTGATAAAGGACGTAACGTGAAGAACAGCGTCGTATTGCTAAAATATGCACCAAAGAACTGGAAGGTGTAGCGTAAACCGTTAGGTAAGTTATTTAAAATAAAGACGCAGTACTTAAACGTGTCGTGAAAAAGTGAAACATAAGCTAAGTTGTATCATAAAAGTAACAGCAGTTTTTTATGTAACAGAAACACCCTAATATAACCATTGTTTTTTTTTATTATTCATTAGATTACGCACATTTACTTTATACGAGTGTTGTGATGTGTCAATATGTGTGCACTTACATAAATCATATAGAACGACAGCGGCCTTATAACGTAACAGTTGCATAAATATCTAATGTCGCATTAGATGGATGGATGGATGGATAAAAAATGGATTTGATGGGTTAAAAAATAATTATTCTGTCAGTTAGATTATCAGTAAATATTGGATACGTATTTTTTTCTTTTCTCCATCACACAGAGAATGACAAAGACGAAACGCTTAAAAAGTGTCGCTGAACTTTAACAGACTACATCTTCATAATCTTTTATCTACACCCATATCATAAGTCCTCCTATCCTGTGTGTGTGCGTGCGTGCGTGCGTGCGTGCGTGCATACGTAGATAGCTGGGCATGTGGAATAACACATAGGGATAGGGATAAAATCTCGAAATAACAACCGCTGGGCTTAGAGTCATTAAATTTGGTATGTAGGTAGCTGGACACAAGCTTCCCTTACTTCGGGACTACCTCTGGGTCAATTAGTGTCTAGTGTTCCGTGATATTTATTATTATGATGGTTTTATTAGGTTGGGTTCGCATCGAGCGCGCGGAAGTGGCAAGCGCGGGCGCGGCGCGGCGCGCGTACTGGCACGTGGCGCGCGCGTCGTTGGGCGCGGCGCGCGGCGGGGACGCGGCGGGCCGCGCGCGCCGCCCGAGAACACTCGCGCCCGCCCCGCGACCCTTGCATTCCAACGCTGACATGTGAGTTGTTTACCTCTTCTATTATATTAGATTATTCAACAAGGGACTCAAACTGTATAGTTCGAGTGGCATTATGGTTGTTTAGTCTCGCGTTAAACACTCTACTTTTCACTTTGAATGCGAGAAAAAAAAAACAATGTTTTGTTTATGTTTAAAAACGCACGCTCGTCTAATCGACAGGCAATCTGTACAAAATTCAAATAGCAAAAAAAAATTGTTGCGCGGTTTTTTCTTTGCTTTTATTGTTTATGAAGTGCAAATTTAGTCAACAGTTTCAAAAATGGAAAACTCAAAGATTCTTTCAAAGATTTTTTATTGAACATAATAAGACTATTTGAAACTGATTGGACTATGCATAATAAAATGAATTAATCCTTAATATAATTGAATTGATTCGTGTTGCATGAAATTAAATCTTGTTTTTTTAAAATATTTTTGCACAGTTGTCATTTTGAGGTTATTTCCATGCCTAAAAATCCTCCATTCACAAACACTGTGTTGGCTGTTTAGGGGTTTCCAACGTAAATTAAAAAAAAATACTTTAATCCCTAGAGAATAAAAAGGACCTTTAGTCCCGATATGCAGAGACTAAAGAAACATTTTAAGAGCATGAGAAGTGAAAAATATTTATTGGAAGGCGCTTAATATCGAATTGGCATTGTTCATAATTTTCATATTTTACCAATGTACCCTGGTTCGAAAACAATTTCGAGGGATAGGGTTTTTGAACAATTTTGTCTTATTCTGATCCAAAAATACTTAAGGGTTACGAAAATATAGGCAAAAATATGTTTGACCTTAGTTTGACGTACGTATTTTTGGTAAAGGCAGGCGCGGCTCACTCCGCGATTTTATTTTACGCTACAAGTAGATGTCTGGGGCCCCCTAGAGTGTGCTATTCCACTACGCGTGCCGCGTACGAGTGAATACGAGTTATGCGATGGACAGAGAAGCATACAGTAGGCACGATTCTTATGCCTAAACGTCACTTTTGTACGGCAGTGAGGCTTCTGTACTTGTACTATTACTTATTCTGTGGTAAAGGGATGAATCCCTTTACCTGAAAAGTAAATCCATAAGTATATAATCTAGGTTTATCTATGGCAGGGGTGGCCAACTTGATTAGACCACAAATCTACTATTTACTAACGAAACCCTGTGCGATCTACCAGTTACATACTTCTTTGAAATCTTAAATGAAACAGCACAGTTCAGTATTGATATTTTTTGCCTTGCCACGATCTGGACTAATAGTCGCGATCGACCGGTTATTGGTTCTGAGAGGAGGCCTATGCCCAGCAGTGGGACGTATATAGGCTGGGATGGATGGATGGATGGATAGTGTTAAAAAAATACTGTACGATAATTCAACCAATATACAAGTGAAAAAACATTAAAATTCGAAAATTAAAGTTTTTTTATGGTGATAGTCTTTTTGTGACTCAACTTTCATACAAATCTTAAATGGTTTTCCAAATCAAACTATTTTTCCATTTGTATCGCATTGGTAATCTTAATGTTGGTTAAATTATCATACTTTTTTTTTTAACCATGTATATAAAAAAGGTGCAGCTACAGCAGATCCAACCTATCCGACTAATATACTATATTTAACTTAGTCATTACTCGCTATACTGGCAACCTGCCGACTACCTCTACCACGATCTAGCTAAGATATCCACTGGCTTAAAATGTTGACCTCCATAAACCAACTATAAATTTTCAACATTATCACCTATTTTCCATTTCAGAAGAATAATAATTTTACTTCTTATTTCAGATGGTTTGACGAAGAAGGAAAACCACATCACACTGTATTAGCCATAGAAATAGATGTAGAGTAAGTAATTCACATTTGAAAAATATAAAACCTTAAGGCTGCTTGCTTAGTCCAGTGTTAAAGAATTCATCACTAGCCTATATTAGGGGTGGCTGTTCCATAGAATATCACACTACTTAGGGCCTGGTTTCATCTGACCACCCGCCGCCGGCGACCGGTGACCGACGCGTGTTAGCGACCGAATGTTTTGTGCGAGAATGTTTGAGGGTGGTTTCTCTGAAACGTCAACCGGCGGCGGGTAGGCACCGTTAATGAGGGCTATCGTTTTTTGTCTCACTAGATGGCGCACTGTTGCGTGAGGTTTTTAAGTATGGCTTTCAAAGTCTGTTATTACGGGCGTGAAAACAAAGTTTAGATTAAAATCATATTTAATACACCTTAAAGCCGTACCATAAAAATATTGAGCATGCCACAGTGTTCCATAGTCCCCGTTTTGTTCGGAAAAAAGGGAGGACAAAGGTTTCCGAAAGACAAAACTGTCTCAAAACACAGACATTAATTGCCCCGGAACGCATATTTGCCATAACTAATTTCAGGTATTGCAAAATATTCACAAAATTATTCTAATTATAAATAAACCCGCGTTGCTCACCCAAAAACTATGAGATTTGACATTTCGGAGACCTCACGCTACACTAGCGCCTCTAGTGGTGAATTCATAAGCGATAGCCCTCATTCGTGTGGTGCGAAGTACATCCAGACGCCGCCGGTCGCGTGTGACGGGCCAGAGAAACCTGGGCCTTAACCCTGGGTGGGGTAGCAGTTAACTCGGAGTTTTAGGCCGCTTGTAGACATCTGTTGTTTTCACCGGACAACGGACAGTTTTTTTGCCGGACTTGCGGTATTATTTGTGTATGGTTTACAATGAATGTGTGTACATGCACCATACACTTGTCCGGCGACGAAGCCATACAACTCCGCAAAAAACGGTCCGTTTTCCGGTGAAAACAACGGACGTTTACAAGCGGCCTTAGTTAACCCTGGCCCATGCATAACGGCCATGGAAGCTTTACAATAACAAGTTTTTGGCGATGCAAATCCTATGTAATTTAAATAAATAATAGCTCCAGTGGATAAGACAGTTAATATTCCAATTTCATCTGGTTGAGTCAGAGCTCAGAGGCCCGTCGATATGCATACCTATAAAATACGTTGATATGGAGTTTTACTAATGGGGACAGAATCAGAATAGGTTAGATTCCTAAAAGTATTATTAGCCCGACACTTAGATTTTCAAAAAATATCGGACACGTATTTTTTTCTTTTTTCAATCAGTAGTTTATGCAACTGCGTAATAGGGGTCCTTAAAACACGAATGTGATCACATGAGTGTTTAAAGGTCTTATTACGTATAGTTGGATACAATATTTGATCTGTGTAGATTAGCGTATATTAGATAGATAGATAGAATAGAGATAGCGTGTATTATAAGTACTCTAAGATGAGTTCAGAAACCGATGATAAATGACCTGCATTGCATTACTGACTTGTTCTACAGTAACATATCCATATTTAGGTGTTAAACTAATGTATCTGCTTAATAACACCACAGCAAAAAAACAACAAACGAAATAACAACAGTAATGGCGGCAAGACAAATCTCTGTCCCGAATGTTTTTTTTTCAAGACACAGACAAATAAGTAAAGTCATTATTCTTATGTCGTGCGATTTATATTTAAAACATACCAAAGTGTAATTTTGTGTCGAGAAAATGTTGTGCCTATCTATGGATACCAGAATAGAGGCCCATTTAAATAGTGTCGATTTTGACAGCTGTTCCAAAATTGAAACTCATTACAGTACTATATTTGATACTATAATGGACATTACGTTACTGCTGTTACCTACTATCACAGACACGAAAGTTGTCATAGTAAAATCGTTTGTTTAATGCTGCTCATTGCCAACGGTTTTTGAACGCATTATAGATGATATGGGTGTAGATAATGTGTCTTAAGGGTCGTAAATAAGGAATTACGAACGAGAGTCTATTAGAAGCCCGAAGTCGAAGACTGAGGGCTTTAATGAGTCGATGTTCGTAATTCTAGTACCGCCCGTGCGACATACAATGTTTTTCATCACATTTGCGAGTAAACTTTTATATTTCTAAAAGAAAAAATATAATTGTTCCATCACCATAGGCTGCGGTCTTGGCAGCGCCGCCCTCCCTCTTCCGTAGCACGCGCCTGACGTGCGTGTGCAAGTGGGCCTGCAGCAGCAGCGCGCGCAGCAGTATCAGTACAAGCACATTGACTTGTTTAGCGACCTTGGGCTTCATGACAAGAAAATTTGTACGGGCAATGACTCATTTACCGACCACGGGTTTCATGACAAGCACATTAAGGTCGAGGGTTTTATTTGGGGGGTTGCAACCAAGATAGCCTGCATGTTAAGACACTGTTTACGTGCAAGTGTGATGAAAAAATAATGACGATACAGCCAGTTAATGTTCCGCGTGAAGTCACTCCTTAGTACACTTTTTACTAAGGATTCTCGTCACTGAACCCACTCCCGAATTTTGACACGCATACTTTGCTTGATTAGCCAAAGTTAAAATACGTGTCCGATATTTTCTGTTAATCCAACTGACGGAATAAATAGTATATTGTTTTTTACCCAGAAATCTACCCAATTGTAACATTTTGTTACCGTGTTATAATAGTGATGTAATAAAGTAAAGTGTAATTGTACATAATGTTCTGTTGCAGAAGTTGTGATGCAGCAAGAGACCGCCTATTGGCGTTCTTAATATTCTTGAAGTCGCACTCAGTGCTGCACAGCGACGACAACCCGCCCAGCCTCGACGAGTAGGCATTCTACAATCTCAAATTATCAACTCATTAACTACGTTACATGCGATATTAAATATGTATTAATTTTAAGGGGCACAAAATGGCTGTCTAATAAGTATTAAATGATATTTAAACGTATCGACGAACATAGGCCGTCTATTGGCCCTGTGACGTGCGTGTTTATTGTTTAAGTATTTACTGCAAAATTCTCCATCTAAAGATTCATTATACACGTGCTTTACTAGTCTTATAATTTTATAAGCACCGTTGTGATCTCAACACTACTGGCTAAGTTATCTTTTTATTTTATGATATGTTTTATTTATTCGTTTCGGTGGCTATATAATAATTTAATTGCTGCTTTTATAGCATATCGGATATAAATGTTGTTATAAATGTAAGAAAAAATCAGGACTCGCTCGAGACGAAGTTGCGTTTAAGGACGGAATGGAAATAAATCTGATATTATTATATATAACGCATCCCTTGCCACCCTTGGCTGCCGTCCTGTCGTTTTGCTACCAACAAGTCTCCTGTGAATCTAACTTCTCACTAGTGTACTTCCGCAGATCTATTGAAGCACTGGCAGAAATGGAGTTGGGTTATAACGCTTTTTCAGTTCATAGAAATTATATCCCAATTTCGTTTTGACCAGCTGGTCTTAGTATGATATTAGTTTAGGTAACTCTATTACTACTTGAAGAAGTTTTTTCAATGAAGCAAGATTATCGCATTGAGTGTCGTCTTTGAAGTCATATGCATGATATTTTATGTTTTCTACCATTATTTATTTCTATAGACTATGTTTTGTGATTAAGTAAAGTAATACGTAATACATATTGTGGATTACGCCGCAGATTAAAAATGCTGACGGTTTAAGTATTTATTGGTTTATAGATAAAGCACACATAATACAATTTGTCTTGTACTTGTAAATTTTATTGATGATAGCATTTCAAAATATGTTTTCAGTCAGTAAATATTGAAATCTGCGTAGTCCATGCCGCGAGCTTTCCCCTTTCAGAATAATATTACACACACTCAATCATACTCCCAGGTTTCTGTTAAAGTTATGGAGTTGGGTATACGTAGAAAATTATATTTTAAAATTCCCTTCCTATACCATAAAACAACCTAGTTTTGATCTCCTTCTGTTTATTTTTTTATTTATGATGAAATCTTTCAACATCGAAATATATTTTTGTGACATCGGTTGATATACATTATACATAACATAAGTACTCTATTTTTTATTAATCCATGTAAAACTTATGCCTGTAAGATTATTCACTTCTGAATTTTTTATACTCTGGATAAAGTGGTTATCATCGGGACAATATATGTATAGGTAGTTCCACGAGAGTTGAAGTGAATGATTACACACACAGCTACATGAAGAACTGATTGCACAAAAGGAGAATGAATGAACTGAATGTGTAAAATTGACAAAATACTGCTGGCAACTCTGGTGGCACTACCTATGCCTACTTTTGTCGTTTTTTACCGTGACATCAGGCTCCTGTTCTACGAATAAATAATAAGTCAGGAAGCGTAACTCAGAACAAATTCCACACAAAAAGTGGCCATACCTAGAACCAAAACGACTTATGATTCAAGTACGAATCAATGTCGAGGTTGCAAATAGACGTGCTTGTTGATTGGTTAAAATTCAGAAAGAATGCAGGGATTGGTTGGCTCGCGTGATGCAATGTCAGATGCACAAATTACAATCACTTCTTACATCTAACGTTTCAATGGCGTGTCATATATTGATAATGACAGCTTGTTTTTTTAAGCGACTTAAAGGATAAGGAGGAGGTTATCAATTCCGTTGTATTTTTTGGTTGTTTCCTCAGAACTCCATCATTTATGAACCGATTTGAAAAAATAATAATTGTTTGTATAGAATTAGGTCCCATAGGCACGAAATCAGGATCTGATGATTGGATCCTAAGGAAATCGAGGGAACTCTTCTAATGTTGTAGCGACACCTATGGTAATTTGGATATATTTAGTAGTAACTCGTGCATTTGCTCTTGAACATCATCATTTGGTGAAGTGGAACTAATGATAAAGACAAGTGAAGACCACAGTTGACCACCGTAGTTAGGTACTACTCAATAACAAGTATTTCACGGGTTTAATTTCAATTATTTTAACACAGTTGCTAAGCAATTTATGCTTCTCGTAATGCATAATGGTGAAATGGAACGGATGGTGAAGCACCAGGACTTTTGAATAATGAACGTCTCTGCATCGGAAAAAGCAATCTTTCGTAAAAGGCGATGAGTAGTTCACATTAAACTATTGTATCTTATATTATTCACACTAAAAATCGTGAAAAAAATATATAACAAAAATCAACGAAAACATTTCACTAATGGTGGTTTATTTGAGTTCAGCTGTCAGAAAAATATAAAGACTGTTTGTACGTATTGTTTGTGCGTTACAGGAAAGAAGAAAGTATGAAGAGGGGTGAGGAAACTGTCATTTACATTATGTGAGCCATAGACCACAGACTTGATTTTGCATAAATACTGACCATCTCCAACTGATAATGTATTTGAACATTTTTAAATATAAATCTATTTTTACGACTACATATTAGTGGAAAGTGATCCCTGGACATTTTAATTTTGCATTGTTCCTGCTCCACTAACACACCTTGGCATGATAATTTAGAGCTGTTCTCAATCAAAAGTGCGAAAATTTGACGTGAGCTCACTAAACTTGCAAATTAAATGTCAGTCAAAATTAAATGACGCGCATGCGCACCTTAGCGCAGGACACACTTAGGACGCGGTATGCATGCTTATAGCGCAGTTACAATTCCTGACTTATTATTTGTTCGTAGCTCCTATTTACTTAATCGTGACATGCCAGTCTAGAGGTCGTATTTCGACAGCCATGTATTTCGAATTGTCACCGGACCAGTTATTTGTCACCTATCGCTTGTTACGTTTATTAAATAGGGACGTGAAACCGGTTCTATGATATAACATATCTATTTAAAATTGTGTTGTAGCACTTGTAACTTTTTGTGGTATGAGGAACCGTTATTGCAGTTACTGCACTGGTGAATGAGATCAAGTGGTGAATATTTTCTTCCCATTATTTTCAAAATTCCTTTCCTTTATTTATCACGGTTCACGAAAAAATCTGAATAATAAGGTAGTTGTGCTGGTGGGAACTAAAATAGTTATAAGTATTCATATCAGAAATGCAATAAAATAGGAATTCCTTTTTGAATAAAACTGAACACGAAATACCCATTGTAAACCAATTAATTTCTTTGGCTATTGCTATATACATACATAGGTTAACGTTTTTGACAAACATTTTTCTTGAGAATGAAATCTATAACTACTTGTCTTCAATGATTAAGTTAAACTAGACACAGTCAAAGTATAATTTGCACATTGCAGAAACGTGCAAGAGTTAATGATATAATTGTGAGAAACTAAATTTATTAGCCGGTAAATCGTTATGAAATTATTTTGAAATAAGGTCAACTTGTATTTACCCATGCTATTAGCAAGATTTAGTCCAAAGCTTTTAGAACTTCCGCTTGTGCAGTCAGTGTCAGCTTAAGAATAGTCGCATTCGGCCGAGATATAATTCGTTATTTACCTATGTTTATTCCTACAGTATGCGTACGAAGATTTAGAATTCAATTCCGGCTATACTGAGCTATTTTTAGTATGTATAATTTACGGAACAAATAAACGAATCTTGAAATATGTTATTTATGTTATATTTCCTTTCTACTATTTTTTATCCTTGCATCAAACCGTATCAAGTAAAATTCATTTGTTTTATAATTTTGATCACAAAAGCTTAAAATTTGAACAAAATCGTAAAATGCGTAACAACAAGTATGGTCTGCTTCGGCTTATTATCCAGGGGAAGATACAAGGCCGCAGACCACCTGGCCGTAGACGTACCTCACAGTTAAGAAACCTTAGAGACTGGTTCGGAATGAGTACCAGATCCCTCTTTCGAGCTTCAGTCTCTAAGTTTAGGATAGCCCTAATGATCGCCGACCTCCGATAGGACAGGGCACCGGAAGAAGAAGAATGTAAGGTCAAGCAAACTGATGTACGTAATAGGGGGATAGAACTTTGTCGCAGCAAATGTCATTTGATTCAGTTTTCTCGATAGCAAATTCAATTCTTTATATATCTACGATGATTTAAATGACTCATTTGTTACGAAAAACGATATTATGAACAGTCATTTTTATTGAATAAACGTTTTTACGAACAGCCAAAATGGCAAAAATGGAACCTTTACAGTTTCACCATGTCTGTCTGTCCGTCCGTCCGCGGCTTTGCCCGGAGACTATCAGTGCTAGAAAGCTGTTATATATTAGGATAACCCATTGCATAATGTGAGTGCGATTTTTTCTCGTCTAACCCTATAGTGTCGGGTATCGTTGGATAGCTCTTTAAAATCGTTGGGGGGTTGTTAAGATGACTTTTTCGATTCAATGATCTGTTTGCGAAATATTTCCCTCTAAAAGGTAAACTATTTGAAAAAAATCATGATGGTAATGTAGTTACATACACGTTACATACATATATCTTTATAAGGAAAACTATAACGGCTAAGTTTGAGAATTAGCTATTAATAGTTTAAGAGTAAATAGCAATTCCGTACAAAATTCAAAATCCTTAGAAAAATATTAGGTACTTGATTTTTTCGCAGCGGCTACGGAACCTTATTTTAGGCTTGCCCGAAACGCTCTTGGTCGGTTTTGTTTTATTATTTTTTAAGGTTTCCGATTTGGGACAAGACATGCTACGACGTCATATTATTTCACTGTTACTAATTGTTGATCGCGCGTATCATGGAGGGAATAGTATCTTAAAAACTAAATTGAAAACACACTAAGATAAAAATGTTCTTTTATTTGTGTTTAAAGACTCACAACAATAAGTTTGTATCCAAAAGTGTCTTATCTACTTACGCTAAAAATTAAATTATCAGTGTTTATCCCTTACCAACCTCTCGAAAATGAGATTCTATATACTTAGTAGGTATACATAAATAAAGGCCGCTCGAACTGTAACATGTTCTTACAATTCGATCGCCACGCCCTCCATCATTGTAGTGAATTTATAAGACAACTTCGCTAAATTTTAATTTTGCTAAATGCAGCATACATTGCTGGCGGCCTTACAGAATTAAATATGAGAACCTTAATTTTATTAACAACCACTGGAACCGAAATGGGTACTAAGTCGTCAATCATTTTGTACTTATAATGCACAAACTTAGCTAGTATTTTCTCACACACATATACCCGTCGATGAACGATCTCGCGTGCCCAGTGTAACATTTGATCCTAGTTGATAAACATACAATTTGATTAAACGTCGTCAGACATCGAGTTATTTACAAATATTTAACTAAATTATTGAATACTCAGGTCTCCTGCCCAATTGGACATGCACGCCACTCTACAGCCAATTGCACTTACAGCGATCCGACCTCGGCCATCGAGCTACCAATACATTTTAACGCGCACTCAGACCGCTCGAAACGTGACAAAGTTCACGTGCAAAAAATATTGCAGATACTTCACTATGCGATATAAAATGGTGCAATTTGAATACTTAAAAGATTAGAAATTTGCTTGTGGATAAGTATAGTTTTCAAAGTGATAAAGGTCTGCACGTGTCTTTTCATCATCGAAGGTCCGGTCAGCCCAATGGCGATTCAGCAACCTGAGTGCCTGTGAGCACTACCAAACTTTGCATTTGTTGACTGGATTCATGGGGGAGCCGAGGGGGCAGTTAAAGTCTTCGGCGAACTCCTCCATGTTGGACATGGGCCCGACGACGCGGAAGCGGCCAGGCGCGTGGAAGCCGGTCGTGATGCGCACTTTGATCGCCTCGTTGCGATACACCGCGCACCACGTGTTGGCCGCGCTCAGCCAGAACAGCTGTCGACAACAGTACACCTTACAATAAACGTACAAGCCTACATCGCTTTACCTCGTCTTCCCTATCGTCTGTCTACATTCATATGAGTAGGTATTACTTAAATAGTGAACTCGTGCGAACTACCATTTAAAGCCGCTTGCTGGCAATATCATAGGTACGGTCGAGGTCATACTTGAGTACCTTGTCACTATGCCTTCTGACAATTTTATACAAAAGGTCATGTAGTGCCAGATACACGGTACTAAAGTGTAAAGATATATTTGACCTCAACCCTACATAGCTAAGTCAAATTTTAATAGACTAAGTTGTGCAGTCGACGAGCAAAAATTTTATCACAAATATGTGAACACTACTTACTCTGTTTTTAAAGTCATACAAGCGTGTTCAGATATTTTTGACTGAATTTAGCTCAGAAGTACTTATAAGAACTCGACTGTACCTATTTTACTTAGATGAAAAAATATTAAAACACTACCACTCCTACTGCGTTGTATACTAATAGTGGGAATATTGAAATTATTATTAATAAATTTTCCTGATAATTTTATTGGACTTTTAATGAGCTTGCCTGTCTCGGAGTATATTTCTCGAGGCCTGGCAGGCGTTTCTCTTCCCCGTGGCGGTGGGTCCAAGCCTGGTATGCGTAGTATGCCTCCTTGATGCCTCCGTTGTCGGCGATGTTCTCTCCTTGAGTATTCACACCGTTAAGCTGGAAATTGAAAGTTTAATGGAAACCTAAGTTTTTGGTAGAAAACTATATACAGTACAAGCTTATTTTGCTGAGTTTACTTTTTGTTAACTGTAGTACCTGCATTGTCATCCAACCTACACGAAGTACAAACTTATGAGCAAAAATTTGATCAAAATATCTGAATACGCTTCTACGCCGTTAACAGTAGAGTCGTGTTCAGATATTTTTGATCAAATATTTGCTCACAAGTGTATGAACTCGACTGTACAAGAATTTTAAATCAACCCTACCACTAGATACAAGTGGGTCCAATCCAAACCTAAACCTAAATTAAAGTGCAAATTATATTCATTTATAAATAAAGTACCTAGGTGACCGACCTTTACTCGGGCTAAAATTCCGGAGATAAGACCAAACTAGATCGATTGTTCATCCTCGAAAAAGACTAGATACCAAATTTTATCGAAATCGATATAGCCGTTTCCGAGATCCCCGAAATAAATAATGTACGATAATTGCTCGTTTAAATGTATAAGATATAATCGAATTTAATTACAAACTTTTAATTACGCTATATTTTTATTACTATGGCTAACAAAACCGTAAAGATTGTTATGTTCTTATTTTATATCTTAATTAAGTGTAAGCCAGTTTATAATTTACCTTCATGCCGACTTCCTTGACCGTGTAGTTGGAGTACTGGTCAATGATACACTTGGCTTTCTCCAGATACTCCTGCTTGGTTGTTTCTTGCCACCAGTCAATCAAGTTGCCGTTCTTGTCAAATTGCCGTCCCTGAGAAACAGATGTCGTTAAGTATTTTAAAATAACATGAGAAGTTTTAGATAAAAAAATCTGTGAGCTTTGTAGGTAATAAGAGGTTCTTAATAAAGTCAGTACCTACAAAAGTGGCTGAAATTCGACTTTAGACTGTCAACACGCGTTGACTTCGCGTAATCTTCGTCTGCACTTAACGCCTTTTGCAAAGGCTCTTAGCTTAGGCTCTGATAGGTCAATTAAGCCAATTTGTATTTGGTCCTTCTTCGATAAATAAATCCAAGTGTCTGGGATACCTATTGCATATGTTATTATTATAACAAAATTGCAAAAAAAAATATTGTTCAAACAAATACAAATTTCAAATCTATTGTCGAGAAGACTTTAATATGAAAATGCATACCTATTATAAAATTAATGATTATAATTATAACACATAAAGTTTGGAAACAATTCCGATCAGCATTGGCGATTCCTTACTTCAAAAATTAATTAAAATTAAAAAAAATAGCGATGTTACTGTGTTAAATATGTTGTAGTTGTGTCAAATACTTGTAATGTAAGTCATTAAGTAGGTAAATAAAATTTTAAATTATCTTCGGACAAAGAATTAGCTTAGCCATTCAAAGAAAACCTTGCTCAAGGGGTCTGGTTTACCTAAATAAAATGTTTTTTTTTTGTTTTATGTATGCATGTTAAGTTTAGGATAGTTTTATTTTAATTTAGGTAGTAGAAGTAAGTAGGTATAGGTATCATAGAGTAAATCATAGATAGAGTATTTACCTGGTCGTCAAATCCGTGAGTGATTTCGTGTCCTATGACAAACCCGATGGCTCCATAGTTCATGTAGGCGGGTCGTTTTGCCGAGAAGAAGGCGCCTTGCAGAATTCCGGCCGGGAACTCTGAGCGAACATGTTTCCATTAATTAGATAAACAATAATTATGTACATCATTAAAAGGCTACTTAATTATCTCATATAAATAAGTGTCATAAATAAATAACATAATTATATTCAACTATGGTAACTCCAAACGTTCGTAGGTACCTAGTTAGGTATCTCATAAAAATGTTGTACCTAATTGAATAAATACTGAATAAGATTGTTAATCGCATTAAGGATAACGCTGAATATTATTGCACTTTACCGTCCTTATGCATAATTACCTAACCAATTATTATTATCTACCTCAGTAAAGTGTTAAAAGAACCCCTATAAGTTTTACCTGCGGTTCCGCACACGAAAATCATTAGATCTAGCACATGAATTGAAATTCTGGGATTTCAGAAAAAAAATCGTGAAAATTTTCTAAAATAACGGCGAGGTCATCATTATTGTTGCACAAAAACACATGTGTCAAATTTCATGTTTCTAAACCTAGAAAAGGTTAAAACATTTGGGATTTTATCTCAATCCCGTGGGGATACCGGTGTAAAAAGTAGCCCACGTGTTATTCCAGAAGTCCAAGTACCTTCATATCAAATTTAATCAAAATCAGTCCAGCAGTTTTACCGTGAAGCAGTAACAAGCTCACGCAAGCACGCATAGACTTATTTATCTACAAACTTTGGCATTTGTAATTTTAATAGGACGCATCCTTACGCATTTCATTAAGAAGGTCTAGTATTCCTTTAATAATTATTTTCTGTGTGTGTATTTTGTGTATTTACCTACTATTAGCGGCCCAATGCGTCTTGTCAACTTTTGTTTGAATAAACGACCCCTAGTAAGTTCTAATTAAGTAAAGCCGATAGGCCAATACAATTATTTTATTTTAGCACTTTGTCGGCATGGTCAACATTTACTTAGTTACTTACCTATGCAAAATTACAACTTTCTTGCACAGTCTCGCTAAGCCGCGGATGGAAGGTATGAATATTAAGAAACTACCAAGGTTTTTGTGGGCCCTAAAAAACGTACAAACCTAACTTTCGTGTTGACTAGCAAAAATCAAGAATCGGCCAAAATCGGCCCACGATTAGGGAGTGGAAATCATAATCGCCGTTTGTATGAAAAAGTGTGACTACACGAACCTCTTAAAATACGTATAAGTAGATTTGCTAAAAGTTCCTAATGACCGCAAGCTCATCATCACGATCGGAAATTGTACCAGGTTCGTTATTACGGTATTTGACTATTTTTTATTTACTTTGTAAATGAACAGATTTTTTTAAACGAAGACGCGTGATTTAGTCAAAATTTGGCATTAATGACATTTTTATAAGTAGGTACCATCAGCCAAATAAGTGGTCTATCAATTTTTAAACAAGTTCCTATCAAATGAATATGTCGCTAAAGTCGAATTTTCAAGTCACGTCTATTGGCATTATTGTTTTGTGATATGCAAACGATTATCAACTTTAGGGTGGTAGACCACATATTTGGCTGATGGTACCACGGCACGCGTCATCGCGAATGACTCTACCTTTAAGACTTACTTGCATGTGACGTCACACGCAACTAGCGCCATACTTGCTGAATAGAGTAAAGCGTTTTAGACAGAGACAAATATACATATAGATTTTTCAAAAAATCGCTTTCAATCCAATTATAAACCGAATTAATTTTTGTCTTCGCTAAACATTGTCTGTGTATCTATGTTTTTATTATATAAGTAATATAAAGGATAATAATATGGCAAATTCACCGTTGTCAAATGTTACCGTATTTTCGCGGGCACATTGTGAATGGACTTATGAATTTCATGACATTTTCGGTTAGTTTTTAGACGTCCTGTCCTTCTACTACAATATACGATAACCTGGAAACTGCAACAGAACAGAACCTACTACCATGCAAACGAAAATAAGTATATGCATGAAAATCAAATTAAAATAATCGCTCGAATAATGTATCACCAACACGATTGGGAAAATGTGGCAGCCTCTAGATTTGAAGAGCCGACTCATGGCTCAATAGCGGCCCTAGAAACTCCATAAGCAGCAGCAAACTGAGTAGAACTTACGGATGCTGTTCTCGATGGAGGAGTAGAAGGCGTTGACAATGGCGGGGCGGCCATGGGTGACCCAGTCGGTCTTGTTAACGGGCTCTCGCAGCTTTCCGAACAGATATTCCGTACCGAAGAGCGTGAGGTTCAGCACCGATTCCATTAGCTTGTCCGGTGACATTTCCAACTGCGAATTTGAATAAATAAGCTTAATAATACGAGTATTATATTCTTCTACGACGGCCACCGTTAGATCAGGGCTTCCCTGAAGAAGTGTGTGTGTGTGTGTGTGTGTGTGTGTGTGTGTGTGTGTGTGTGTGTGTGTGTGTGTATGTGTGTGTTTGTCTTTAAATCCCTTTCTTACTGTGCCTAGTCTAAAAGATACTAATGCCATATACGCCAATTAGCGATTTGTTTTAGCGAGATTGTATGGTTACTATTTAGATAATTTAATACTGGTTGTTTTTCTGTGTGTGATTTTCTTCTAAAACGGCGAATGAAACTGACTAGTACCTACTTATGCTTATGAGCGCGGAACAGAAAAAACTAGTTTTTCCTGTTTCGTGCTTATGAATGTAGAGGTAGAAATTAAGTAGAATTACTGACTTAGCACAACTTACGAACACTTTTTAATATTATTTAAGGTACCTATTAGAAAATAAAGACTAATAACTAACTTGAAATAAAAAAAAACTGTTGGGGTGTCTGAGGTTTTCAGTATATAATTAACACCCTTGCATACCCACGACCTGTGAATATCATTAAGCTGTTCACTTGGTAGGACACGTTCAAACGCAACCCAGGCAATTACATTTTCACAGTTTCATCTGATTGCAAATCTTACTTGACAAACAAGTCAAATTCATGGTATTAGATTAGATACTTACGCCATGGTAGAACTCAATAAGTTTGGTGTCATCCAGCATCTCATTAGGATAGGCGATGTGCGAAGCCATAGCATCAGCCTTCTCCAGAGCCTCCTTCCGCGTCATCTCATCCATCCATTCCACCTCTTCCAGGGTCTTGCGGAACTGTTGTCTGTCAGATAGGATATTTCATTATTTCACGAATTACAACAAAGAATGTACCGGACGGACTGTGAATGACTGATTTCCCTGAATTATATAATCTATTACTATTATTATTAACATGGGAGAGGTGTAGCGTGCAGGTGTAGGTTTCTCGGACCGGTGGGACTCTCCGCACCTGTGGAGATGGCTACAACTCCGTACCCACCTATAGCTAAGATTTTTGCTGTCTGAAATCTAACACAACACAAGAACACTAACACTTGTTACTAACCCAATATGGATATTTGTCTGAATTAAATAAATTTAATTGTATCAAAATTATTAAGAAATATTCTAACAAGTTCATATAGCCACCCGAGCTGGTACTCACCTAAGTCGAGGGAAAATGGGTTAAATGCTCCAGTTTTACACTCTGCTTTTCACTTCGATTGCTAGGAGATGAAATAACAACAGTGAAAACATTGTTCACTTACTAGGTACCTTTTATTTTTCATGCATTGCTAATATAAGTATAAATATTAAGTTTTATTGATTTATTTTGATTATTTCATTGATTTTTAGTTTTGTACAAAATTTTGTACAAAGTTTTGTTAAAAATATAAAAAAAAATATAATAGAAATCTGTTTGTTTGTGGCTGTTAACATCTGATTGCCTTGGTCTAACTTAGATGAAGATTTTACTTTATGCACTAGAGCGTAAAAAGTAATTTTGTGTCGCCTACTTAGATCCAGCATACCTAAACACGAACTTTACGAGCATGAGAAGTGAAAATATAATTTTAGTCACGCATTTGTCGTGCTACACTTTGAACTTCGACCAATACAGTGCGACAAAGATCGTATTGAGCACAGGACTGATGTTGTCACGAGTAAACGACGAGAAACACTTTAACATGGTTGTTTAGTCAAACTTGTTCAACCATCAGCAAATATTCCGGATCCAAAAACACCTGGTATAACCGTATAGAATGTCATACGCAGGGCCGAAATGTCGAGAGGTGGCCAATGAACTGAATATCTTTCTACAACAAGACTCTTTGCAACACACCAATCCATTGGGATCAGGTGAAAAAAAAACACTTAAGCAAATTAGGTACTCATTTGCTCTGACTGTATCAAAAACGAGCAATCCGTATAGGCACACTGTTAATTTCTTCGTGCCTAGTGTCCAATAACGTTGTTTAATACTTATGTAAGTATTTCTAGCATAGATCGTAAGTGATTGATTAGTAAAACGTCTCATGGGAGTACAGTTAATCGTTCAATCAGTAACGGCGATGGTTATCGTATCGAAAACAGCGATAATAACAAATGCAATTAAGCTAAGTACTTCCTAACTTCCCTGTCTTAAAATTATAACTACATGCAGCAGGTATTTAAAAGTATTATATTTTGTGACTTACCTGATATCATTAACCATTTCCAGAGCGTTGGCCTTTGAATTTTCGTTGAAATATTTGCGGATATAAAGGGCTCCGACGGCAATAGACATGCTGAAAAATAATTAAATGATAGTAAAACTTAATTTTCAGTATTGCAGACCCCACGGGTCGGCACGAAGGTGGGTGAAACGTTATGTCTTAGCCACAACCAAAGAGAAACAAAAAGATTAACTAAAGTTAAGGCCCACTTCAGTCACTTTAATAAAAGCATAAACAATAACGCCATAAAGGTATATAATAATTTAAACGATGACATAAAAGACTGTAGCGATGCAAGTACATTTGACAGAAAACTGAAGCTATATTTTTTAGGCAGACCTTATTATACCCTTGACGAATATTTAGCAAAGGCACTAGATTAGACATAATAGAATTCCTTATTTAATTATTAATATATTTCTATTTAAATTGACATTCAGTATTTGACATTATTTCTTTTAAATTATTTAATTTAATTTATTAATAAAACTTTGAATGCAAACAATAACTTCAAGTATATGTATATCGATTGTAAACTTCAATTTATATATATTTGCATGTATACTTATGTACTGTACTGTAATATGGCAAATAAATGATTATGATTATGGTTCTGCTACTAAACATGTCTGCCTGTCCGTCTGTTACAGCTTAGGGCTGTATATACAAGAGGGTTATTTATACAAGACACACTACTTTTTTTTCATGGAGCTGGCTATGGTTTTTTTTTAATTTTAATTACCTACTTAGATATTATTATCATGGTTTTTGAGCAAAATCCTAACCTAAGTGTGAAATTCAGTTTCTATGCGGTACTAGTAGATTAGACGCATTTACAGGTCAGGGTCAGTTCATTGCTTCTTGCATTAATCCAGTGATTCCCAACCAGACCGCTAGTAGACGTCCGTTGTTTTCACCGGAAAACGGACCGTTTTTTGCGGTGTTGTATGGCTTCATCGCCGGACAAGTGTCCACACAATCATTGTAAAAACACGGACGCCTACAAGCGGCCTTAGATTACTTCCTTATATGATTTGCTTAAGGTTGTTTTTGAATTGTCAGTTACTTTTTAATCTTCTGCTCCCTGCTAATAATAAGAAGGTGTTAAAATGTGCTTGTTAAAAAAGTGTCGGTTTTAAAAAAATCGACGGTTTTTTTTGCAAATTTTACCACTGGGGGCTTTAAAATTAACTCTTTTATTTTTGTGAAAATCGTCGTCAGCCGTAATACCATGAAAAATATGAAAAAAAGGTGATAGTATGTAGTATATAATACCTAAAGGTTTAAATAAAAAACTGTCACAACCTAGTAGACTTTACAAGTTAACGACTAATAATCGATTAAATCTTAGTATTTGCTGCATTTTGTAGGCACGGAACCTTTATGCCCTTGATCGCTTTTTTCTTTAGCTACCTAGATTGCATTCTTGCAAAAATGACGGTCGCTCTATTTTAGAAATGAAACGGATGGTGGTTTGGCCGGATACCGGATACCGGATATTCGGCGGGACCGTTGGCCTATTTTTCGGCCTAGTTTTACGTACATTTAAATTAAGCTAATTCGAACATGCGCAGATTGCAACTTGTAGAGTATAATTAATTAACTTAGGAGCTGTTTTACCACCCATTGATTAATTTTAACTGACGGATAAATATGATGTCGTTTCTGTTTGTTTTTGTTTGAATAGACGCGAGACGGTATCACATTTATGCGTCAGTTAAAATGAATCAATGGGTGGTGAAACAGTCCCTTAGAATAATAAACTGATGTCAAGAATTGATAAATTAATAAATAAAAACCAGTTTTTAATCATAACAATAAGTTTTTTACCATCCGGTATCCGGCCGGGTAGTACGCAACTATCCGGTATTCGGCCGAATAGAAAAATAGTGGCCGGATAGGCCGGATATCGGATACTGGCCGGATATCCGTTGCATCTCTACTCTATTTCCCTGAGCTTAATAGTCTAGTTCCTTTACAGTACCTGACGCTAGTGGTGTCAGCGCATTCCTTCCAGCGGCTCTCTCGCTCGGTCTTCCCGGACAGCGCAGTGACGTAGCTCAGCTGGCGCCGGCGCAGCGCCTCCGTCAAGTAAGACACCGACGCTCCCGCTACTCTCCACATCACATAGTTTGCTTGCACACGCTTAGGAGTCTTCTCTAACAGGACCTAGAATAAATACGTCGTGAATTTTTGCTATAACTAACCGCAAACTTGAAGGGTATATTAGTAAAGGATCTTAATAAACATACTCCCATATGTTTTATTGAATAATTACGACTTTTTCCTGATAAAAATAAAGCATGCAATGTATTACTGACTAAATCATCCATCACTACTTTGTTTTTATTCAAAACATCACACTTGCATTCTTAGGTATATAATCTGAATTAATGTATTTATATAATGTAATTGTTATCTTGAGTGAATAAATAAACTAAACTAAACTTGCTGACGTGACAATTGACATAAATCCGGTGCTCTCGGTGTAAAATTATTTTATGCAATAAGTACATTAATGTGGTTTAATGCTAAACTTATATTACACTAAAACCAACGTTTGTTTACTATTTGTGTTTGCATAAAAAATACACGCTGTATATTTTATAATATTTAGGGGCTGTTTCACCATCCATTGATTAGTGTTAACTGACGGTTAAATGTGATGCCGTCTTCGTCTATTCGGACAAAACAAATAGAGACGGCATCACATTTAACCGGCAGTTAACACTAATCAATGGATGGTGAAACAGCACCTTAGTCATTATTGACGAGCTGTTTCTTACATAAAAGTAGTGCGTGTAACTGTGTTGCTGTTGTATTAAAGTCAAACCTGCAGTTCCGATATGTATTTGGGCACGTTGACGATGGCGATTTCTTCCAGGCCGACTTCAATATGGGGTGCCAGGAGACGGTTGATGTACTCCAGCCAGGGGATCCTACGCAGAAAGGTACGTTGTTGTTAGTCACTTTGATCATTATTATGTATAAGTAGATTATCATTCTTTTCTGTAGGTGGGGATAATTAATTCTGTGTCCAGCAACGATACTTACTTCGGGAACTTAACTTGCAACTGAGCAATAGTCATAGGATTGTACAGGCTAGTGGCATTTCGGCGTTTTTCAAGCGGCAAGGATATCTGCAACAGCGTTAATAAATCAAGAACCTGATAAGTACACTTATTCTCCATGTTGATTGATAAGAATCGAGTCTGAAACAGATTTAGCACAATTGCGTTATTTAATGATATTTATTTGTCAGAGATGCCATTCGATTGACATTGTTTCTCCAAGGTTTGTAGCGAAATTGGGTCACGCATTAAGAGCAGACCTTGTGCAGACCGCGGTAGGACTCTTTTATCTTTTACAGTCTTTAATTTATAGCACCGCATAAATTATGTCGTGTTTTAGCAACCTCCGCAAAAGATGTCAGGCTCGTAAAGTGTACTGTAAGTGACAAAGTGGTCTTGTGGGATGCAGAAGCTTACGTTGGCAAGTTTCATCTCGAAGTCCAGGGAGTCCTTGAGCTCTGACTGCGCGCGCGCGCGATCCGCGCCCAGCAGGACGGCGATGTCCACCATGTAGTCGTAGTAGGCCTGCACCAACTTGTCGCTCAGGCCACGGTTCAGATACTCGCGACTCAGGCCCAGCGACGCTTGGTCCAACTGTTGATAAACATCCACACGGAATATGTTATAGGAATCCATTCGATTGTTTTGAATTTATCGTTCGTACAAAACATATTATCGTCAATTCATTCGCAATAACGCCAATAACAATGGCACTCGCGAGGCAATAACGAATTCGCATAAAGCAACCGGTAGCTATTACATTGAGAAGCCGTTTAGAAACATAATAAAATACCCGATGGAGAATAATAAAAAGCGGTATTCGGTCTTGCATTAATGCGGGGCTGACCGACCGCGACACGCAATGCTATTTTTTATCAGGTCTAAGGTGATCGCAAGCGAATGGTCTTACATCGATGATTCTCTTAGTGGAGTTCTTGACGTCGACTCCGATGGAGAAGTCAAGGAAGTAGTCGACGGAGTAACCGGCGGAGCGGAACTTGTAGACCGACTTCTCCCAGGAGAAGGAGGCCTCGTCCCAGGAGGCGCCGTCGAGCACAGGCCAGCCGCCCAGCCGGCGCAGCATGTCCAGCAGCGGCGCCGTGCCGCGGGCCTCGATCGCACCTGCATAACGTACCACCGTACCCATTACTCATCAGTACCTGGTCGACCGAGATAATGCTCGCTATCTTTCGAGACAGTTCAACCATTCCTCGAAAGATCACATAACACGTTAAAATTAAAATATCTTACCTAAGTATCTAAATAAATCGCGTTTTCTCAGATATGAGATCTAATTTGATATTTTATTCATCTCTAACACCTCCACCTATAGCAAATTTTATCAAAACATAATACCATCTATCTACCTACATAATAATATGTAGGTACATTTTGAGGTCATAAACTATACAGCCATCCCATCAAATACCTATATGTATGTACATCGACCTTATTTATAATGTTGACAATAAACATTGTATGCAAATACTACTCACAAACAAATATTTATTACTCGTTTTTTGATAGGACGGCAAACACCCAGCCGGGAGCCAAAATGGCAAAAACGGAACCCTTATAGTTTCGCCATGTCTGTCTGTCTGTCCGTCTGTCCGTCCGTCCGCGGCTAAGCTCAGGGGCTATCAATGCTAGAAAACTGCAATTTTGTAAACTATGCCGACAAAATGGTATAATAAAAAACAAAAAAAAAATTTTTTTGGTATCTCCCATAGACGTAGTGGGGGTGATTTTTTTTTCATCCAACCCTATAGTGTGGGGTATCGTTGGATAGATCTTTTAGAACCATTAGGGGTTTGTTAAGACGATTTTTCGATTCAGCTATTCTTTTGCCGGTTTATACAAGTATAAAGACTTAGTATCTAACGATAAAATAAATATTTATTCCAGCGTCATAATCACAGAGATACAATCATCTATTAACACAAACAAAGCAGTGTAATTGCTTGTGGGATTAGACACCCGCCTTAAATAATTGTCATTCATTATTTATTTTATTAAAAAAAAGCCCAAACCAATGAAACATCACAGGTCCCGTTCTAATAGAATCCTTTATTCCAGCGTCATAATCACAGAGATACAATCAATATTTGTTATTATAAACACAAACATTGCAGTGTAATCCGCTTGTTTGTAAATAAACGATTAGACACCCGCCTTAAATAATTGTCATTCGCCCAAACCAATGAAACATCACAGGTCCCGTTCTAATAGAATCCTTTTTAGGGTTCCGGAGCCAAAATGGCAAAAACGGAACCCTTATAGTTTCGCCATGTCTGTGTGTCCGTCTGTCTGTCTGTCTGTCTGTCTGTCTGTCTGTCTGTCCGTCCGCGGCTTTGCTCAGGGACTATCAATCAATGCTAGAGAGCTGTAATTTTGCACGAATATATATGTAAACTATGCCGACAAAATGGTACAATAAAAAATTAACCAAAAAAATTTTTTAGGGTGCCTCCCATAGACGTAAAGTGGGGGTGATTTCTTTTTTCTCATCTAACCCTATAGTGTGGGATATCGTTGGATAGGTCTTTTAAAACTATTAGGGGTTTACTGAGACGATTTTTCGATTCAACGATTTGTTTGCGAAATATTCAACTTTAAATTGTATATTTTCATTAAAATCTAGCGTCCTTTCCTTCCCCTCCAAAATCTTAACCGGTGGGTGGAAAAATTTGGCAAAATTCAGGATGGTAGTAAGTATATTAAACTTTCAAGGAAAGCTATAACGGTTGAGTTTTTTTGAGAATATTTAGTAGTTTAAAAGTAAATAGCAGCCTAAGGTATAAAATATACCTAAACTATGGAAGATTCCGTATAAAATACGAAATCCTTAGAAAAATATTACCTAATTTTTTCGTAATGGCTACGGAACCCTATTTCGGGCGTGTCCGACACGCTCTTGGTCGGGTTTTTTTGTTTGAATAGTTGATTACGTTCCGTGCATAGATTTAGCGCAATAGATCTTATCGATAAAGCCCATTGACACAGCTACAGCGTCGCTGCTTTTCAAAGGCTAAAAGAGATAGAGTAAGAGATCGTAAGTGAATGTTTTACCCACGGAATTCGTTAAACGGAGCCTTTTTTGGCCGTTCTGAGATGGAACTAGCTGTGGCTATGGGTAGGATCAGGTGATGGATGAGCGCGGATGACGTAAAATAAGTTGTCTTGTAATGAAGAGAGGGTATAGAAATGTATCCGTTCCAGTGTTTGTTCATCCATCACTTACGTCACTCAGTTGTGCAAAATTGCGGAAGCAGCAACGTTTTATTTTCACTTTCACTCGCAATTATGGAACCAACTAACTAAATAAAGTAACGTTAAGTTTTGGACTAACAGTTTGAGTGCTCTAAATTGATCTACTTACACTGAAAAAAAAAGGACAGCTGAACTAGTTCGGTTACTTGACGTTTAGCCAAAATTTACTAATTAGGAACCAAAATTATGCTAAATAATATTGCAAAACTGGTTTTGTACGGCATCACCTAACTTTTAGCTACTATTTAGTTGGCCTTAGTTTTGTAGTCCCTCATGTTGTTACATACAAGCAACATTTTTTTTGTTATTGTTAGCAAATCTTTTTTTTTTTCAGTGTAAATAAGCTCAGCTACATTATGCTGATTTTAAACATTCAAGTTTCATGGCATAGGTCGGCTATAGGAGAATAAATCAATAGAGTGCAAAGATGTACAATTTGTTTGGAAAAAAATGGTCAAATTACAATGGCGATTGCTGCAGTCTCATTGCCCTGACCAAATCAAGGAGACACTGGAGTTATGCAACTAGATAATAAGTCTTAGTCATGGACGCTCACTTGTTTTTTATGAAACAAAGATAAATCAAATCATAATTACTCAAAATAGTTTTGTTCCACATACCCAGAAAATAAAGGAAATTTATACAATACTATCAGGTATCAATGGCAAATTACTAAATAATTCCAGAATTGGATTAAACAATGTCATTCAACTCTGTTGGTTAATTTATTTACGTCACAGGTAGACAGTAGGCACTTAAGCAAAACAGAATATGTAGGTCAAACTATTCGCTGCAGTTTAAAACAACACGGCTCGCTTTGCGGCGGGTACCTGCCTCAAGTCGCTTAATAGTTTAATGAAATGGTAAACGTGTATGGCTCAAACACGAAGCGTATCACACCTCTTACAAACAAATAAAATGCGTAGACTGTTATCTTTTCCCCTGTGTACTTTTGTCTTAATTCATAAAAAGAAAAACCCTGAGTGACTGGGTCATTAGCACCCAGCTACGAGTAAAATCTTAAATTTGTAAAAATTCCCCTACATGATGTCATCATCATCATCATCTTGGCTCATATATACGTCCCACTGCTGGGCCCAGGCCTCCTCTCACAATGAGAAGACTTTGGTCGTATTTCCCACGCGGGTCCAGTGCGGATTGGAAACTTCACTTAGTTCAAGAATAAGGACAGGTCGTGCGAAGTTCTCATGGGATAGGGATTGTAGAACTCTGCAACGGGGGAAAAGCTGCTGGCCCATTACGCCGGTGTTCCTCTAAAGCTACTTCGATATTAACATTGATTATGATTACAGTGTTATGACTACAAAGTTCATTTTCACAATGACGTCTAACTCAGTTCCACACTGCCTTTAATTATTTCTTCAAAGATAATGTAAACACTATTGTAGTATTTTGTATTAAAGCTGATTGGAATATTGATTAGGTAATGAAATTTTCGCTAAGGTTGAATGGATGAATCGTACACGTGTTGGATATTGAAAAATTCATCACGCATAAGTACTGTAAAGGGATCGGAGTGACGTTTCAAGAAAGTGCTACTCGCGCATGAATACGTTGCTTAGGTCGATTCAGTCGACCGATCTGATTTTTTGACCACTAGAACAAACCGGTTCTGAAAGACCTTTAGGATCTCGGGGTCAAAGGCTGGCAAGAGCTGGCCCAAGATCGTAAAGCAGGGCTTTGTAGGCCAAGACCGACTTCCTGTCACTGTGCCCGTATAGTAAGTACCTAAGTAAGAACGAACTGATGGACAAAGGTTCGGTCTGTACCCTAACAGAGATAGTGTTGAACGGGTCACACTAACAAAGAGTCGGTCACTAAATAAGAAATGCAAAAATGAAATTTTCAAATAGGTTCATTAATGACGGAGTTCTGAGGTAACAAACAAAAAAAAATACTACCGAATTGATAACCCCCTCCTTTTTTGAAGTCGGTTAAAAATTAAAAACAATACCGTTTCTCGCTATGTGGAAGTCCTTATTATTTAATTTTCAACGTGCCGTTCGCTTCCATTTACTAAGCGAGTTATGTAGTTAAAGTTAAATTTAACGTTTAATGGCTACTTGCTGGAAACACGTAAATCTCGAGTTAGCGTTAAGCTCAGTTTAGTAGTGTCAAAATGTATGGAACTGTCAAGCTTAAGCTATGTTTAACTACTAAATCTAGATTTATTTTTTCCTGCAAGACGGCCTAAAAGTAAAAAAAAATCTCCGCATTACATACTCGTACAATAGGAATTCTACTGCATGTAATCGATATTGTTGTTTGGACTCGTTAAGCATTTTTAACCATATGAAATAGTATACAGATAAAATTCTTTGGGTATTCCGGCTCGAATAAGTAGACTCGTGAAACTTACTTCTATTCATGCAGGCCTGGTACAGCGTCTTGGCGAGCGCGAATGGACGCGGCTCTTCAGGCGCGACGGGTTCATCCAGCAATGCTCGGATTTGCTCCTGCAGCTGGTCCGTGATGATGGAGAAGGTGTTGACGGAAGTCTTGTCGTCAGGGATGCGTGTGTTGTGGAGGAACGACCCGCAAGAGAACTCGTAGAAGTCGTCACACGGGTCCACCTTTTCATCCATGTTCAGCAGCAGTTTCGAAGCTGCAACATAATCCACATTACGGAATACGCTCATAGGCGTATATAGAGGGGGGGGGGGGGGGCGGGTGGGCCGTGCCCACCCCAGTATGGTTCAGAGTCTAATGATGAAGCAGTCAGGCAGGCAGTCAGGCACTGGAACTCCAAGACAGACCAACTTAGCTGTGTATGGGTTTGTTGGAATAAGCTTACTATAGGTACAGTTTATTTTTGTACACGAGTTGCGTATTCCCACTTAAGTTTTTGACTGATTGCGAATCCTTTATATCTGTCCACAATTCCCCTAAGACTCGCGACTTCCTGGTTGATAAACGACAATGCAGTAAAGGATCAAGATGGATTGTGTCTTTTAATATAAATTATCCCTGCAAACCGGATGCAAGACTAACAAAGTAAACGCCATAGACTGTACGCTGCTCTGTAATAAGAATGTTGAAAATAGCCTGAATGGGTTCGAGAAAAGTATGGAAACGGCCGTGCCTTTGGTTTTGTTTTGCTCGACTTGGCGGGGGCACTGCCGTGCCCCTAGATTCAGCTTAAGGCCCAGGCCGCACTACGGCTAAACCGCGTTTTTAACCGCGGTGACTTTGTGAATCAAGTAAACTAATGCAAGCGGCCGCACTGGCTGTTTTAAGTTTACCTGTATAAAACAGTCACGCGGTTAAAAACAGCGGCGGTTTAGCCGCAGTGCGGCCTCGGCCTATACCGGGTTATCTTTAACCATTTCGACTATTATACTTAATTGTGTAATTTCTCACCTGTATGGACGCACCCCGGCAGGCTGCAGACCTTCTCTTGGGGCCCTTTGGAACGGACGTCAGGCGGCATGGATGAAGAAAGTCTCAGTTCACTAGTTTGAGGCATGTCTAAAATGCAGATATATTTATGACAAATGAATGAATGACAGTGTGCATGCTAAGAGAATATAAACGTCTCAAGGAAAAATCAATATCTAATGATTTGTAACTGCATAATTCAATACATTTTACGTCTTTTGTAACTAGCAATATATGTCTTTTGCAACTATTTATGTATTTCCCACTACAATAACGTCTTAGGTAGGTAGGTACGTTGTTTTTGAGGCGAGTATTTGCCGCTGGATAGGTACGGTCGCGAGGACCCATTTCGTCAAAAAATCCTTTGAATTGTCATACAAAATGACAGATATTCGATCTTAAGTGGGTCCCTGTACGGGGGGTGACTGTACTTAAATTAAGTGCTTGCATAAGTATGGGTATATTTAAGGCCTTAAAAAAAGCTTGTATTATATTTGCCGGCAGATTTTTGCAGGTGGTAGAACCTTGTGCAAGGTCCGCTCGGATTGCTACCACCGCATCTTTCTCGCTAATCCTGCCGTGAAATAGCAGTGCTTGCACTGTTGGGTTTCAGCGTGGAGAGTAAGACAGCCGTTGAAATTACTGGCACTTGAGGTATCCCATCTTAGGCCTCTAGGTTGGTAACGCATCTGCAATCCCCCTGGTGTTGCAGGTGTCTATGGGCGGTGGTAATCTCTTACCATCAGGAGACCCACTTGCTCATTTTCCATCCAGTCGAATAAAAATAAAATATATTATTTGCCAAATTTATGGAACGAAGTTGCAATGATCAGATTCTATATATTCCTGTATCGCAAATACCGTACCTACTAAGAATTGTCGCTCTACATGCCTGCACTTTATTTAAACCCTCCATTATTATGAAAACCCTACATGTGTTTGTTATTGTATCAAGCAGCACTGGCACCAGTCACTTGAAAAGACGACAGGGAAAGTTTTTTCGTCTTTAGCACGTCATGTATCTTGAGTAAGTATGCTAGATTTTTAGAAGTTCGAATTTAGGTAGGTACCTACAAGACGAACATTTTTAGGAGACTACAATAATTTTCATGAAAATGCCTACCATAGTACCTACCTATCTAATATTATTTTAAAGTTATACACACATATACACATATATACATATATATATATATATAAACAAAACAGGCGACTGTACATTGTATATGGTAACGTTAAAGGAGAGAGTGAAGTGGACAATGCTCGGTCGATTTCGTTCAGTCTGTTTTATTACGTAACGATAATAACTATTCGATGCCGAGCATGTGGTTTCTTTCTTGACCGCTTTACGCATTTCCTTGTAATGCGATGCGCGTCTTTGTGATGTGAATTTTATGTGTTTGCCTTGAGGATGTTGTTACTATTGCCCGCATTTTGCTTAGGAGTTAACCTCATTGAGAAGATACAAGATATTAAATAAGACTGACCTACGGACGTTTTTATGACGCGTTTATAAACGTGGGTAGGTATTAGAGCTTAATCCTTAGGTTTATCCTTAGAGAATGCCCTAGAGGCCGCTTATCGCGTAGGTACCTTATGAATGTTTCTCTTTGTTTGTTTTCTATACCTATTGATTACATTGTATTGTATTGCAAATGTAGGCAAAACGTATATAAAATGGACTTAAAATTGACAACTCGTACTTGAGGTGAAAAAATTTATGTGTCACACGAGACCAAAGTTTTTTTGCATCTCGTGTGTTTGAATCCCTTGCTGCTCTCAGGATTCTAACCTAGAATCACTCGCTGACGCTCGTGATTCAATTATAGAATCCTTCGCTTACTCGGGATTCAAATTCAACACTCGCAACAAAAAACAACTTTGCTCTCTTGTTGCACAAATAACTATTAATAAGTACAAAATTACCTAGAAGACTACGTGGTTGCATTGCATTTTGCGTGTCTCAACAGCCTGGTCCGGTGCGTTAGAATAGCCGGCAATTACTCGCCAGACGGCGCGGGAACACTAGCGTGCGCCACAACTAAATTATGCGCTCTAGTGGTCAATGGTTACATTTTAAACTGTCATGTACTCACTTAGATACAATTTCATTAGTCTATTGTTGTCGCATTGTCGGTGTTTCTTAACAGTTTCCAAATTGAGTGAGACTGGATCGCTATTGTGAGGTACTTAGTTTCTATGGCAGTGAAATAGCATTTTGGCACGGAACAGCGTCGAACGTGCGCGCCACTCGTGTCATTTCGCCATATTCCGTGATCTGGCTACGTGTTTTGATACCGGTTCGGCCGTAAAATAAATTATATGGACCTTCCCTAAACAGACTTGCATAATTGTTGTTTAAAAAATTGGCTATTACAGTCGGCTCGTTGAATTGTTGAACTAATATTAAACTGGTAGTTAACATTAAGTTTTGAAAGATTTCGTTTAGGTACCTGTATCAGTGCTGTTAATGTTAATTAGCACGTGCCTATGGCATAAAGTATTGATGCACGAAGTGCATTCGCGCGGCATCGTGATCGTACGTAGGTACCTAACCATCGCGCCGCGCATCGAAGTGCAAATTTCAATCACGTTGTCGCCTTGCGCGTTTCCGCACAGTTTCCGCTTCAGCCCGAAGACGAGCAATATCATTTAAACCCTCATCATTTATACGTAGGTACGCAGTATTATGAGAATTTTATTCCGTGACAGAAAGGAATGAAAGTGAATACCCTAGGTATACCTAATAAGTAATATAAATAACCTAGGTAGCACAAAAACACGCAAAGTTAAGCGAAGATTTATGCGCTTAGAAACGCGACTCATTATTTTCCATATATAAAAGGCGCGGCCAGGAGACGACATTGTACCATACCCTAATTAGACGCCGTGATTATAACGTGATCACAGATCATTTAAGAGAAGTTTCCCTGGCGGCTGCGCAGCCGCGTTAGGTATTCGTTTGGGTTGGGATATTATGCTGTCTTTATCGCTCGTGACATAAGCGCTCGCAGCCGTCCCCCCCATGCCTTCCACAACGACGTCCGTAATTTATATCGAGATAGCTGTAGGCATTTCAAGATTTGGGCGGTTGAATTTTGGGTTTCGTTGTCCTCATATTATACGAAAAGTATATCACAGAAAGCAATGATATTTCACAATCAAGATATTCATTATATTTTCTATGCCTGTGGTATTTTTCGATTTTTGTAAAGATGCTTTATTAGTCTGTAATACTCGTGCAAAGTTGACATCTTTTTTTGTCGATTTTTGTGCTCCAGTAATTCTGATATTACACATTTATATGAAAATTTGAAAAACCACAGGCATAGATAATTACGTCTAGTCCATACTTACAAAATGACATCTATTTCTGTTGCCTAGTTTTCAAATGAGACCGGGACTACGTTTGTATGGAGAATGGAACGAAGAGACTTCTCTTAATAAGCTGACTAGGATAATTGTGCGGAAAATGTTACTAAACTTTAAATGTATTCGTGACCCTTCGTTCCGGCTAGGCAAGGCACTCACACCCAACTAAACTAACAGCCTAATTTAGTCAAACATAAAGGTCAGTTAATGTGTGCTAATATGGAAACTAAACAAAAATTCGCGAGTATGCTGCTCAACGAGTTCGTTTTGTTATATGTGATAATTAAAGAATGTCGATATGTAAAAACATAGGTTCAAATAATCTGCGTTTGTTTACATCTAAGTTACTTCATTCCCGCGCATTACGCACGTTCTCGAGAATACTAAGAAATCAGAATATGTGCGTTAATTTAAAAACAAATTGGTTCGAATGTACCTTAACCACACTGAGTTCTGTGTATAGGTACCCACAGCTCCTCTCTAATTGTCGTTGTTTTTAAAATGCCTTTAAAACCAAACTTCAAACAGCGAGGGCTTATATGGGCAGCCTACCAGATAAAGAAATTTTCACGGTTCTTTTTTAATAATACTGAAACTCATTTTTATGGTTTTTTTACGGCAAAAATATGATTATTGAAAGTTTTCAAATATAAACTAAAATATTAAGATACATTTAGTCACAGATATATTTACAAAACATATATTTATCTCTCTTAATAGATTATGACTTAAACTGATAACTTGAAAATTACCTGTACATCATTCTTTGTCGCTTCGAAGTTGGTTTAGCACCAATATAAAATTAAAAACCAAATTTGCCTTATATTGTAAATAGTTACTAATAGAAGGAAGTTATTTATTCACATACTATTAATAATACATGAATTATGTGGATAATTATAATAATAATAATAGTTATGTTATTCTATAACTCAAACAAAATTTAGTCTTTTTGGGCACATCATATGCTATGGATTGTTAAGCTGGGGCAGGGACCATTTTATATTAACCCTGCTCAAGATGCCGAGCGGTTGACACGTTAACCCCCGCATGCCAGTATAATGTGGTGTTTACGGGTACTTTATTGGACATAGTCGCCAAGAAAAGCTCCTGCTCCGCCCGATGTAGCCGGATATGAGGAAGTTTCCGCAATAAACCATAGCGGATGAACTAAGACGCCGTACAGTGCCGCGCCAATATCTAAGCCAACTACGCAGCTATATGAAAATACAGAGTTTATGGCTTCTTCGATAAAGTAGAAGATAATTTATTTTTGAAATGTTAAAAAATGTCTAAATATATTGATCGTATGTGCCTACGCACTCGAGTTTGTTAGTTTCTAAAATCTTTGATTATAGTTTGTTATAGAGATTCCCAGTCTGATTTTAGATTTGTGGATGATTGGTCGCATTTCAACACAAATACTCGCACCATTCAGTTGAATAAATTCAGATTCAGTTCATTTCAGAATACAGAATAAAATCTATCAAAATATGTTTTTTAATTACATGTTAGGTAGGTACCTACTATCCCAAAGAAATTTGTGAGTTGAGTAGATAATATTGGTATCTACGCAATATTCAGGTCTTTTATACGAAACACCTACTGCAATATTGTGGGTATGTGGATAGTGTATAAGTACATTTTCACAATAATTTTATATTCTTTATTGATACTTTACCATAGGCTGACATTAACTTTTTATTTATTACTTATATTATTGTATCCTACTAATATTTTTCAGGTAGATTACTTAAGTTAAAATAAGAAAGAAAGAAAAATGTCGAAGGCCCCTTAGGCAGAATACGATGCGATTAACTAAAAGCCTTTTAAGGTGAGATGTTAATTGAATTATTTACTATGAAAGTGTTTCCGGGTCACTCGGGGCCGTCATTGGAAGCGACTGTTCATCTATTAAAGGTTCTATATTCTATAGTTCTACGTGGTTCTACCTAAATCATCTAATTCATCAGTTACAGCGACACTAAAAACTTGGAAAACAGCGCTGGTGCCTCATGCTTTGCTTTTGATTGAAATATTTAATTTGCCCTACCTGTTAAAAGTGAAACTGCATGCTTTATCTATTATGCAGGCGCATTACAACAGTCGATTAATAGCAGAAAGTGTAGTTAAATGGTAAATCCGGGATGAGGTGATGTGTGTTGGCTCACCATCGGTGTGGGCGGTGGGGCGCGCCAGCAGCGTCACCACGAAAGCGACCAGGAACGCCACGGCCAGCACGCTGGTCACGCCGGCTACCAGCAGTAGACGCTTCTCCATCCTGCTCCTTTGACCCCAAAACGATGGCCTGTCCATACAAAAAAAACATTTAAAATAATCGGTTATTAGTATCTTAGCAATTTAAATACAGTACACAATAAAGTAAAATTAAGAAGACAACTGCGTCACGTGCAGTATAGGTACGGTTTCATAATGCGGCAGAAATTCAATATTTATTAAGTTTTAATCGACTGTTACTCTACTTGCAAGGACTACAGAGCTTTTATTTTGTGTCGCATAGACGTATCTGTGGACGCATGGTTTTAGCGGAGAAGTAGAATTAAATTAGTTAGCATAATTTCGTTGGTATAGGAACCACCGCAAAGTAACGCAGGATTAATCAACTGGTTTGTCTTTTCATTGCTTTATATATGTAGTAGGTATTATAGGCATGAATGTTTACACATACCCACAATCAATCATTTTTATACTTGGAGTAACAAAATTAGCACTTTTATATTACATAACTTTAATATTTGATATAATTATGTTTACATGAAGGTAATTTGTATTGTATAACTGGAGAACCAAACTTTTTCTACATCTTCGTGGTGTAGTGTAGGTAGTTAGTTTACAGGTGGTTTACAGCGTACGCAGAAAGGCAACCTTGCTACTCTACAAATGCGTAACGTTAAATATAGTAATTATATCACTTAGACTGTCATTTCATACAATAAATTCATTTAAACATTGAACAGGAAATATTATTATTCAAATATAGGTAGTAAAATATTAAAACACACTGTTATAGTTTATCCAAGTTCAAAGCAAAATCGGAGCATCACTGCAGTGGGTATTTAATTTAATATACGCGAACCTTTTCGAGCGTAATTGCGAAAATATCCCAACCCAGGATTCATTTTCTTTTTGAGTTTATTTTATCTTTCAAATTTTTGGAAAATGAAAGGTAATGCTGTTTTTTTTATTACGCGTATGGCACACTGACGCTTTACGTTTAGCAACGTAGCAAAGCAACCCCCCTCAGCTCTGCTCTGTGTAAAACATTTTTATATTGGGATATTTTTAATCTTAACCAGTCACCCAAGCAGTGCTTGTCCCTGAGCGTGTTACTTCTGTCATCTTGGCCATCCATAGTATAGTGTAGTGAGACATCATTCGACTTACTTATCAATAGTCCAATAAATATAGATTTATTGGAAAATTGGTAAGATAACGGCACATAACTAATAGTACTATAAGAACAACGCTGTAATGAAAATCATACTATCGTTAAAATGAGGCCACCTTCGTCTTTTCTTAGCGAAGCCGTCTACCGCAGAAATAGGAAGAGGAAAAGTAAAGACAACATTTATCTCATAAAAGAGTTCCAACACTTCTCACTATCAATCAAGAGAACAGGCAGGACCTTATTCGGGTAGCTACTTAAGCGAATCGACCTTACACTCGTATCGTCGTGAAGTCGCGACCCGATCCTTCTCCCAGAACTTTTTTATCGTCGAATACACAATAAAGTTATTTATACCGATTAATATTGGATCACCAGTTTTATCGCTTTAATAAAATTACTTTAAACTGCCATTTAAAAAATTATGCGCAATAATATGATTGTCCTCAAAAATAGGTTAAAAAGGAATGAGTCGTTCCTTACTATAATAATATTGAGTTGAAGGTTGATCGTAATTTAGGGCAGGCCTGTAGTACCTACTGATTATTCACAGTATCAACCATCTTGCTCGCTAATCCTGCCGTGAAGCAGCAGTGCTTGCACTGTTGTGTTTCGGCGTGGAGAGAAAGACAGCCGGTGAAATTCCTGGCACGTGAGGTATCCCATCTTAGGCCTCTAGGTTGGTAACGCGTCTGCAATACCCCTGGTGTTGCAGATGTTTATGGGCGGTGGTGGTCTCTTACCATCAGGAGACCCACTTACTCGTTTGTCATTCAGTAGAATAAAAAAAATATGCAATTACGTAAACCATTAATAAAATCGAAAACACTAAATGGCAATACTTTCATCCTAAACTTCAAGTTATAAACACGAAAAACGGGAATAGCGAGGCAATGAAGCTAAAAACCTGTAAAATGAGCGTGAGAATTCTATGTAGGTATGTTATGAATGTACGTTATTCTTTGGAGGAGAAAATTGCTTCCAAATTCGCTTTGGTAACCTGATTTTCGTACACCTGCAATTTTCCTTAGTGTTAAACGAAAATAGTCGCTAGGGAGGCTTCATCCATTCTTTCTTACGTGAGCTTAAAAGAACCTTTTTATTACAAATAGGCGTAGCTAGCCATATATCAACCATCAAAGAGTACAAAATATTTTTTGACGGCGGTAATTTTCTACGTATGTTTTTATTATTGTAATACTGCTCAACGCATTCACTGCCACCTGACTTCCACAGGTGCCACCGACGCATATGTGCGTTCAAAATGAATAATTATGACAGCGGCAAAAACGCATGTGCTTCGGTGGCAGTGAATGCGATAACTGTTGTTTACATAGGTACGCTTTGATCTTAATAAAATTATCACATTTCATTCTACTTAGCTGTCATTTTATCTTTTGACAAAGAAGAATAAGCTGCATATTTCAGAAATGCTTTTTGCTGACAATAATAAGTAAGCTAAATTTAGTAAATAATATAATATTCAGTAACAACAGACTTGTTTGTATTCATCAGTTTAGCCGCACTTGTTACTTTCAAAACGTAAGAGAAGTGGTTCTAATTAAGTAATGATAATAAATTTGGTAAGTAACGAAAGTGGACCGCGGTGAAGTGGCGCGCCAAGACAAGATCTTAAAAAAAAAACCGGCCAAGTGTGAGTCGGCGTCGTGCATCGAGGGTTCTGTACCTATAGGTACATTTGTAGGTAGGTCCCATAGATGAGGATCGAGTGAGCCTGAAACTAAGTCGTTGACCCAAAGAACCTAAATAAATAACTTTAAAAGAAAGAAAAAAAAGAGTTCGTCAGAATATCAGTATTTTTTGTACAAAATTTTACGTCTGTCCGAGGTCAATTTTCGACAATTTTTTTAGATAACTTCAAAACTATTTATTTTAAAATAACATATTTTTTTGAGATTCTTACAATGAGCCCTTTCTATAGATTTGTCCCATGATTCGGTTTGCAAATCTTTTTTTTTTCTAGTTTACCCTTCAAAAGTAGCTGCAATGTTTGAAAATTTATTTATTTACGTTGCACGTTCTTCTTTGGGTCACCGACTTAGTTTTATTGTACTAAATTTTAAATTAATCGGTCCAGTAGTTTCAGAGAAAATAGGCTGTGACAGACAGACACACGAGTGAATCTCAAAAATTACTACATTTGAAGCAATTTGCAGTCGGCAAGAAACATCAGGTATTAATTAGCAAGCTTAAGTAGGTACCTTTTTAATACTCTTAACATCCCCGTAAAGATTATGACTGCAGGAAAATTACCGTCTGGTCTATTTAATTGCTATAGAAATAATTACATATAATAATTTATACTATATATTACCTTAAGCTATCGTGAGACATGATTTATAAAACTACATAATCAAACAATTAATTAATTTTAATTATTATTTGATGCGGGGGCGCCAGTGTCTTGAAAACACTCATCGTTGAAGACCTTCTGTGAAAAGATCGAAACTGTTGAATCGTTCCTGACATACTCGTAATTGTGAGTTGAACCGTTTAATAATGTAGTTTTATAATTAACACTATTTGGTATTCAATCGAGTTGACAGAGAAATGTGCGTGTCCAGACGCGTTTTTAACATTCTTATTCTTGAAAATTTAACAGTGAAATTTAATTGGATAGAAGCCAAGCCGTTGACGCCGCATCGCACCGGTGTGCATATTGGATAGAAGCCAAGCCGTTGACGCCGCATCGCACCGGTGTGCATATTGGATAGAAGCCAAGCCGTTGACGCCGCATCGCACCGGTGTGGATATTGGATAGAAGCCAAGCCGTTGACGCCGCATCGCACCGGTGTGCATATTGGATAGAAGCCAAGCCGTTGACGCCGCATCGCACCGGTGTGCATATTGGATAGAAGCCAAGCCGTTGACGCCGCATCGCACCGGTGTTGCCGATATGTGGATAGAAGCCAAGCCGTTGACGCCGCATCGCACCGGTGTGGATATTGGATAGAAGCCAAGCCGTTGACGCCGCATCGCACCGGTGTGCATATTTAGATAAAGTAAGAGACAGCAACTTTTTCCTTTAAGTTAAATACATCCGCAAAGCCTCGATTGCAGTGTAAAACTAGCCACAACAATTCGACGTAGAGTTAAACTTATGTTCATTTCACGCTTTTAGGGTTTCGTAGCCAAAATACCAAAACGGAACCCTTGTAGTTTTGCCATGTCTGTCCATCAGTCTGTCTATCTGTCCTTAGCTTAGAGACTATTAGCACAGTACGTAAGAAAATGAGCGCGAAAAGCCTACAATCGGCTAGACACTGGAAATGTATCAGGGTTGTCACAAAAAAGTAATATGCAAGTATGTACGTTCCTCAGACTAATAATTTATATATAAATTAATGTGGGTATATTATGTACCTGCATTCAAATCTAGATAGTTATTATAAAATATTATACCTTTGGGATTTAATATACTTAACCTCTTCGCGACGAGTTGAAGTGAGTGAATATAACCTAACCTAACCTAACCTAACCAGCAAAAAGTTCAATATCTCAAAAACGGCTGAACCGATGTTTTATTTACTTATTTAATTTTAACAATAACACAGTGTATACATCATAAAACATGTCTAAGAACCATTGCTAGAAAAACCTGCTTTCAATTAAAAAAAAACCGCATTCAAATCGGTCCACCCGTTTAAGAGCTAAGGTGCCACAGATAGACAGACACACAGCACACAGCGCACAGCGGTCAAACTCATAACACCCCTCATTTTGCGTCGGGGGTTCAAACGCAAGTTAAATCTCCAGTTTATTTATTTTTTACCCGACTGCGAAGAAGGAGGGTTACTCGTGTTAAAGATGCTGAACCGAAAAATATTTGCGGCGTTCATTGTTTGATGATTTTAATATTCTGTTATTGAATTTAATAATATAGCTGATTCTCATGCTAACATACAAACGAACATACATTCTGACATACAGCCGTATACTTCACATGTACCACGCATTTCTAATTAACTGGCCACTCTTGTGTCGGAACAATTATTAAATTTTATTCACGACAAATTACGACACCCTTCGCAGGTACTGTACCATCGCGAACTGAATGTCGGAATGGACGGGTCGCCCGCGGGGCCACGCCGCTCTCCCCCGCACCGCACCTCATCGTTGTTCTGTCTAGACGGCCGAGTTTTGTGACTTTAAGTTCTTAAACTTTGCTATTAGTGCTACAAACAATGCTGTAATTTTGCATGGATATTGAAGCAATTATGACGGCGTTCCCTAAGTTTAGGTAATTACAGCTATGTATATATGTTAATTACGTTGTACTATAATATACAGCCGAAGAACTCCGCAAATCATACAAAAATAGTAGAAAACGAAGATACTTATTATAAAATCGAATGCGAGAAGAATCCGCTAAGTATTCAATTTTCTTGACTGTTTCAACCTGTTGCTTTTTAGGGTTCCGGAGCCAAAATGGCAAAAACGGAACCCTTATAGTTTTGCCATGTGTGTCTGTCTGTCTGTTTGTCCGTCCGTTCGCGGCTTTGCTCAGGGATTATCAATGCTAGAAAGCTGTAATTTTGCACGAATATATATATGTAAACTATATATGCCGACAGAATGGTACAATTAATAAATTCAAAAAACATTTTTTTTAGTGTACCTCCCATAGACGTAGGGGGTGATTTTTTTTCTCGTCTAGCCTTGTAGTGTGAGGTATCGTTAGATAGGTCTTTTAAAATCATTAGTTATGGAGTTGCTAAAACGATTTTTCGATTCAGTGATTTGTTTGCAAAATATTCAACTTTAAAGTGCAAATTTTCATAAATATCGAGCGCCCCCTCCTTCTAAAATGTAAACCGGTAGCTGGAAAATTTTGAAAAAATTCAGAATGGTAGTAAATATATCAAACTTTGAAGGAAAACTATAGCGGCTAAGTTTGCTTGAGAGTTATTAGTACTTTAAGAGTAAATAGCAGCCTAAGGTTTAAAATATACCTAAACTTGGAAGATTCTGTATAAAATGCGAAATCCTTAGAAAACTATTACTAATTTATTTCGTAATGGCTACGGAACCCTATTTTGGGCGTGTCCAACATGCTGTTGGCCGGTTTTTTTAGTTTGAAAGATAAAGAATGGAACGACGGGGCGGCGGTGTTTATTTGTAGGTTGATTTTGCTTTTATATGTAGAATCCAACAGAGCTTCAGAAATACTATTATCAGATTGACAGCTCTATTACTGGAGACTTGCAAGTATAGGTACTATAATGTCCACTAACTGAAAATAATAAATCTGAGTTTATTTAGCGTTAAGCTCAGTTTTAAAGTGCCAAAATACAATACAGGTTTAACGACTAAATCTATGTTAGAAGCCAAATAACCTTGAAAATTAAAATGAAAAAGAATAATTAAATTAATCTCGAATAACTTGCAGAACTATTTTTAGAATTTGTTTAAAGGGTAGACATAGTCGAGACCGGAGTTTTCAAGAAATTAGCTTTTTAGCAAAGTTTTGTAAGAACACAAACTCAAATATAATGGGTTCGAACAACAGTTAAAATAACAAATAAATTACTCATACCACTCGGCGGTAGAATTTATTGGTGTTGGTGTCAATGTTTGAACAATAAAACATTGACACGGCGACTTCGCAAAACATAAGGCAGCACACAGTGCCTCCCGACTGGAATGTCTACTCTAATCGAACACTTTTTCACAATTCGCTTCTGCGACTGACTAGGAATGCGCAATTTATTTATGCTTGTAGATTCAATATGATTGAATTCCTGCGGCCGATACAAAACAAGGAGGTATTGAGCAATTTTAGAAAATCTTTTGTTATTTGTGAAGGGAAACGCGAAGGGCGCGCGACGCCCGTTATTAGCTTCAGTCCGCAACGCGCTCCTTCTCTGTTTACGTAAACACCCACTTTATTTACATAGACAATTATTTGTTTTTTATTTTTTAATAATAATATCTTTGGAGACATTGAATAGAATGGTAATTTTCTTTTTAGGGTTCCGTAGCCAAATGTCAAAAAACGGAACCATAAGGATTCGTCATGTCTGTCTGTCTGTCTGTCTGTCTGACCGTCCGTATGTCACAGTCACTTTTTTCTGAAACTTGTTGAAACTTGGTAAGTAGATGTATTCTGTGAACCGCATTAAGATTTTCACACAAAAATAGAAAAAACCCCATACTTAGAACTAAAATTCAATTTTTTTTTTCATTAAACCCATACGTGTGGGGTATCTGTGGATAGGTCTTTAAAAATGATATTGTTTTTTTTTCTAAACTGAATACTTTGCGCGAAAGACACTTCCTAAGTGGTAAAATGTGTGTCCCCCCCTGTAACTTCTAAAATACGAGAATGATAAAACTAAAAAAAAAATACTAATGTATTTTTGCAAGTGGTAGGACACCATCTTGCTCGCTAATCCTGCCGTGAAGCAGCAGTGCTTGCACTGTTGGGTTTCGGCGTGGAGAGTAAGACAGCCGGTTAAATTACTGACACGTGAGGTACTTATCCCATCGTAGGCCTCTAGGTTGGCAACGCGTCTGCAATACCCCTGGTGTTGCAGATGTTTATGGGCGGTGGTGATCTCTTACCATCAGGAGAACCACTTGCTCGTTTGCCATCCAGTTGAATAAAAAAATTAAAATAAAACTAAAAAAAATATATGATGTATATTACCATGCAAACTTCCACCGAAAATTGGTTTGAACGAGATCTAGTAAGTAGTTTTTTTTGTTAATACGTCATAAATCGTAAACCGCAATTTACCTTTTTTTGCTAATGTCTAATGTTGTACCAATTAGATAATGGTACGGAACCCTTCATGCGCGAGTCCGACTCGCACTTGGCTGGTTTTTGTAAGTACTGTGTAGCTATGGGCTCGAGACATTTCGGGTGTTTTTCTAGAATTACGGTGTTTAATTTTAGTGTTAATTAAAAAATAATATTTGAGTAAAGAATCGCTTTAGGGCAAGGCTGTCCAACCAAAATTGGAAGTAGGCACAAATTTTGAAGCCAAGTCGGCCTGCGGGCCACATTCAGTGGGTATATTTATTGTCATCGTGGATAAAATAAAAAAAGTGTAATTTGAGAAATATAAGCTTTAATCAGCACATAGCTTGACAATAATGACAAATTAGTAAGACCAATGATGAATTAGTGAAAAAACTAGTGAGACTTCTGTAAAGAAAAGACCTAAAGTTTAGGGATTACGCCTTCGTATTTAATTAAGTTTTCTAGTCCGTCTGTTGTCTCTAACGGGTGGTAAGGGTGAAACTTTCTGCCTTTAAATATACGTACCTACCTATGTACCTACCTATTTATACTCATTAGGGCAACATGCACTCCACGTGCAACAACATGTAATGATGAAATCATATTATTTGATTATTTTCGTTGATAACGCTTTTGTTAAAGCAAAGTCACCGGCAAAGGTTTTCATTAGAATTGCATTTTAGACATTGACAAGCCAACTAGTCAGTCTTAAGTGACGTATTTTGCAGGCTGTATTGTGTGTGATCGGCATTAAAGTGGCAAAATGACGTAATTCATATTATCTCAGGTTATCTGTTAAATGGCTGCTAATTAGATTCTCTATTCACGACCATTTATATTATTTTCTATTATAATATGCCAAGTGCTAACGATATTGCTTTCGGTAATGTGTACTTCGCTCTTTCTCTGAAAAAGCATAGCCATACGAGTACTGCATAAAATATTATTTATAATACAAGAAAGATTTGTAAAATAATAGCTATCACACTGTATCGTCATTTCTGTCAGTTAAGCGTAAAAAGGCACAAGTTAACTTTGAAGTAGATATCTTCAACCGATTGAGCTGAAATTTTGCATGCATGTATAAATCCGATGACAATGCAATATTATTTATGACGTAGAGCTGATCTGATGATGAAGTTAGATGTTGGCCATAGGAACTCTGTAATAAAACGAAACGACCGTGGTAACCAGGGGCAAAAAGTACCGCCTACAAAAAAGCATGTATTAGATTTTTTTACAGAAAATTATTAGTGAACTATTTGTTTTTAAAACATTGTACGGAGGTGCGGAACCCTTCATGCGCGAGTCGCTCGCACTCGCACTTGACCGATTTTTTATCATATTTGTGTAACAACCGAGAATTTTCCAAACTCGGGTAGGTACCTAACTTCAAAACTATTACCTTAAAATTATGAAATAAAATTGATTCGCCTTTCATTGAATATGACAGCTTGCCCAAAAAAAGCGCCCCCCTCCCCTCCGCTTAAAATTAATTTATTTACATTAATTTATTTAAAATTAATTTGTTTTTATTTTGTACAGACGAATCTGAAAATAAGAACTTATCCAACGCTTCAAAAATTTGTAGGTACTCAATAATTCAGCAGTTTCGAAACAAATTAACTGTGATAATGGACAGATACATGACCTACCCGGGCAGATATGTAGTCTATCTTTAGAAACATGAATAATCATGATAAGAATTGCGTTTCTTCCTTTTGAGGTACGGAGCCCTAGAAGCAAGTGAGTGTCAACCTCGCGTCCGCGCGTGCGTTGGGGCTGCAAGCTGCAACCCGTTACGCAGCTCACATGGCGTTGTGCAACGAGAATCCTCCGCTTCGGATATTGTCGACTAATGCTGTAATGTCATCCGACCGGTTTGACACCAGGTTCAACGTCTCCTACGGGTCAGCGAACCATTTTGATCGTCTCACGCTCATAAAACTTGTCAAAGATATACCTAGAGGTGAAGAAAATGGCATTTAATTTACACTTCGTGAAGAAGAATGTTAAATATAGTTATACAAATCAATTAATGAAAAAACTGGCCAAGTGCGAGACGGACTCGCGCATCCAGGGTTGCGTACAAATTTGCAGGTATCTATGATATGAATAACCAGAGTTAACAAGCCCTGCACCTTAGTAAAATGTATAGGTATAGACATAAACATTAAGATTTGGATACTTTTCTTATTAGTTGTGCTATAAGAGATACTTACCTTCATACTATCAAAATTCTAGGACATCTGGAAATGATTAATCGGTAATTTGTATGACAACACTCTTCTATGACTTTATCTTTTGATTGCTTTGACTTAAATATTCGAATTTGCACTGCTCCACGGGGTAGCAGACATGAGTATATTATATTAATTTTCACTGCTTCATGGGGTAGCAGGCATGGCTATTTGATATTAATTTGCACTGCTCCATGGGGTAGCAGACATGAGTATTTGATATTAATTTACACTGCTCCATGGGGTAGCAGACATGACTATTTGATATTAATTTTCACTGCTCCATGGGGCAGCAGACATGAGTATCTGATATTAATTTTACTGCTCCATGGGGTAGCAGACATGAGTATTTGATATTAATTTGGACTGCTCCATGGGGTAGCAGACATGAGTATTTGATATTAATTTTTACTGCATCATGGGGTAGCAGACATGAACATTGAGCATTTGATATTAATTTGCACTGTTTCATGGGGTAGCAGACATGAGTATTTGATATTAATTTGCATTGCTCCGTGGTGTAGCAGACATAAGTATTTGATATAAATTTGTACTGCTTCATGGGATAGCAGACATGAGTATTTGATATTAATTTGCTCTGTTCCGTGGGGTAGCAGACATAATTATTTGATATTAATTCCAGCATGATAACTCAACGCGTTCCTGAGAAAAAGTGTCTTGACAGATGTCCGAACAACAAAGTGATACTATAGGTAAGGGTCCCGTTTTTGCTGACTAGGTAAACCTAAACGTCAACATTATAAAATTGTAAATTAAACTTAAATAAATAAATAATAATAAATAAATATAACGGGACAATTAACACCAATTAACCTAGTCCCAAAGTAAGCTTAGCAAAGCTTGTGTTATGGGTACCTACTAAGCAACGGATAAATATAATTATTTAGATAGATACATACTTAAATACATATTAAACACCCAAGACCCGAGAACAAACATTCGTATTTTTCATACTAATATCTGCCCCGACACGGGAATCGAACCCGGGACCTCAAGCTTCGTAGTCAGGTTCTCTAACCACTCGGCCATCTGGTCGTAAAACTAAATCATCATCATCATCCCAGCCTATATACGTCCCACTGCTGGGCACAGGCCTCCTCTCAGAACAAGAGGGCTCTGATTTATTATAAAATATTTTTGCGAGGCGCGGCTAATGTACGGCCTGTAATTGTTGACCCGGTAAAACATGAATCTAAATAAAATCTAAAATAGTCCATTGTGCGCAACGGGCTGCCTGGCGCATTCCTTTGTTGAATAGCGATGGCAATTTCTTGAGATAGGTAGCTGCCAGCCCTTTCGTCTCCAGTTGTGTCAACCAGGCGATTTTGCAACTCTTTATTGAGTTACGTCATTAGAAGTTACGCCTGGAGATAACTGAACTGGACAACATCAGGGCAATATTTTTTTAATTGACTGTAATCTGAAAAAACTCGCACTTTCGCGCTCTGAATCGAAGCTGATCTATAAAAATGACAATTTATAACTAAAAAGCTTCACTCAGTTAGATAAATCAAAACAAAGCTTTGCGTTACATAATAATTTGGGTTTGTTTATTCAGTCTGCAAGAATGCCATCGACCTCTTTCTACATACATACGTCAGTTCAATTATTTCCCCTGACTTCAATGTAGGTGGGGTGCACTGAAATGACACAGTTTAATTGTCAACGTAACTTAGCCAGAAAGATAAAGAGTGGCTTAAGTTGAACAAAGGTGTTTGTGACACGCCCGTGGCGGGGTAACGGTAAGGCACAGGACCGGCTGTGCCAGGACTATTGTGTGGGTCCACCGTTATTTGAGGTTGCGGCACCATGAGTTCAATGAACTTCAGCTAAATAATTCCATTCGAAACATCATTCTTGTTACATTGATACTGTATACTAACGTTAGTTTTTTTTTCGAACAAGCCAGAAATGGCGTGGACCTGCCAGGGCTGTTTCTGTACGAGTTGGTATTATATGCAAATCCAATGCAAAGTGAGCGGCGTGAGCAAATTCGCCGCATACACTTGATGCTAAATATCAAATATTTACATGTACTTACTTATTTATACTTACCCTTTCCATGCATAAATAATAAGCATTAAGTAAAAGGTTCTGTCTTTATCAATGTCAAAATATTCATCAATTCTGTTTGACTAGATACGTGTAAAATCGACAAGTTACGTAATAATTATTTTCTTCGAGTCGGCTGTGAGTTGAGGATTTATGAAGTGAACCGAATGTGAACTATTAATAAATTTTTTGGAACGGTCTTTATTGTTATAACTTTTCATAACAAAACATGCTAAGTAGCTATACGAAAACGATTACTACCCGATTTACATATTCATCTAGTTTTTGTCTGCACCTATAACAAAAGAACAAATAACTGGGGAACTGCCGTGTTCGGGCATTTTCAGCACGTCGGTAGTGACGTCACTCTGTTGATATATCTCATAAGAAGCATTAACAAGTAAGTGGAAGGCCTCAAGCAACACCGTGGCTCGATCTCTGGATATTTACAATACGCGAAGGTCGCGAAGATAGCTATCGCAGCATTGGTTAGCTCCCGACGACAGGCGCATCTACCTGTACATCATCAGGTGACAAGCAAAAGTCACTAACTGCAAAAAAAGATTGGTGGAATATTAACCTTTCGATACCAAAGTCAAAGAACTTTCTTACACTGTGACGATACTATGCATAAGTTTGATTATCCCTATTGACTTTAAGTGGTAATTAGTGACTTTTGCTTGTCATCCGACGACATATACATAGTAGGTACTTACTCCCAGGTTCCTAGGCCATTTTATTTGTCTTCTGACTGTCTGTGTGTCACCTTAGATGGCGTATCCAGCGGCCTTTTGCATAAGATGCTACGAGTATATTTTATGACAAATGTTTCGCAAAAAATAATTTTGAAAACAACTTTCGTAACATTAGGCTTGCGTGCTGGCTATTTATTAATTACCTAATCATATGTTAGGTTAGAGTCTTTTCTCATGCTCAGTATAGGTAGGTCTGTTATTTATTTGCAGTCAATGTATTTATTGTTATCAAATAAAAAGGTGTACTTACATAATTGTGTAATAATTACCCTAGAAAAATCATTTTGCTAAAGGAAATATACTAAGAAGCAAAAACGTAGTACTTATGCATATTTTTGTATAATTTGACGACCTCGGCTAAATACGAGTATATAAGATAGCTACGAGTGGGTACAACATTACTTTTGTGTGAGATGGTATAAATAACTATTCTTTCCGGTAAAGTCCCAAGAACTTCGTATTAGGCCGCACATGCAAAGTAATCCATACTAATATTATAAATGCGAAAGTGTGTGTGTTTGTATGTTTGTCAGTCTTTCACATCGAAACGGAACGTGATTTTTGGCATAGATATAGTTTATGGGCCAGAGAGTGACATAGGCTACTTTTTATCCCGGAAAATGCATCCCGGGGGAACAGCGCGCGATAACCGAATTCACGCGGGCGAAGCCGCGGGCAAAAGCTAGTAATTATATTTAATTTAGATTATTGTGACTTTAAATAGTCCATCGATTTCTTGCAGAGGAAATAATCTTGCCGTCACAAACAATATTATAACACAGCCTTCACATTTGGTGTACTAAGCAGTATACTCAATCACCCCATAATAGTGTAGATACAATTATGAAAGTTATATATCGTAATTGAAAACAAAAATGAAAAATCTGATACTAGTAAAAAAAAAATATTAAGCTAAAAAACGTTTATTAAGCTAGTACATATTTAGTAGCAGGTGTACGCTTTTAGCACGTCCCTACGAGAGCCGTTTAATTTTCGCGGAGCAGTGATGTATAGTAAATTTGATGAGCCGCGTGTCGAGAGTGACGCACTGGTTAAAATAATATAATTTAAAACAGTGCCGTTACACTGTGTTACTGATATATATATTGCATTGCTCATTTGAGTGTTACTCGTATATAGTCGGGCCAATAGCACAACAAGATCAATCGTATGCAGGTCCGCAAGCAGTCAAGCGGTGGAGGCCATGTCTATGGCTGCCTACATGTAGACAATGGTGCCTAAGCTACATATCTTACCTACAAATAAACCTGTTATTTTTGCTTATTAAAATTGAATCATTAATTCTCAGTAGTTTTCGCGAGAACTCGCATTTAATTTTGACGGGTGTCCACGTTTTTATCTCTATATAGAGTAAATTTATAATGCATCAACAAACGACAGCAAAAAAAATATGTGTAGGTACAGATTTCTTAGTCAATCTTTTAATTAGCAGTTGACTATCAAATACCGAAAATGTAAATCGGCTTTATTCATATGAAAACGGTTATATATTTGAATATCGAAAGTTAAAATACCTACGGGTAAAATGTCGATGTTCAAAATATCGAAAATTAAAATACTGACTGTATCCAAACATCGAAAATTAAAATAACAAAAGTTTATATTGTCGAATGGTTAGATAACCTACGTCCATATATCGAAAATATATTTATCTACTAAAGAGACATCGAAAGATATAAATATCGAAGTCCAAAATATCGAAGTACAGAGTATCGAATATGTATCACGTGACCGGGTCGACAGAGCTCTGCTTCGCGGAGCTCCTATTCCGCTCAGTTGAGGCACTTCGCATTCATTGATGCAATACTAACTAACCTAACCCAACCTATTGAACATGAATTACCAAAAATATTTGGTAAGGTTAGGTTAGAACTGTGACCACAACCACGCACGAGCCGAGCGAGCGAAGCGAGCGTGCCGCGTCAGCGGTCGGCGAGTGCTACAAATGACAATGACTAGATTATGTAAAATAAATGCTATTAAGAGAAAGGAGATAGAGACGAATAGAGAAAGGAGATAGAGAAGATATTTCAATTTTCGACATTCAAATATGTTGACATTTAAAACTTAAATATATTGGCTATCGATATTTCTACGCATTCGATATTTAAATCAATCGACATTTCAATCTTAGACATTTTGACCATAGGTATAACAACTTTCGATAATGGGATACAATCGATATTTTAATTTTCAATATTTTGAACATCGACATTTTAACCGTATCTATTTTAATTTTCGATATTCAAATATGACGTAACCATGAAAACATTTGTGACGTAACTATTAAGTAGGTACATTATTTATTTATTTATTTATTCACCATAAATTGTATGTTTGTACATGAAGATCTTATTAAACATGCAATCAGTAAACATTGTATAAATAAGGCCTTGGTATTAGGTAATTGTGGCAATACTATTACAAAGTTTTTATTATTGTTTCACAAATATTCGTAGATACATGTAATAAGAACATATCGTTTATTTTATACAAGAGGTACTTAATAGATTTTTGTTTCTTATTTACGCAAATAACCAATAACATGAATGGCGCCCTAATGGGTAATTCATGGCGTAGGTAGACTAAAGTTTTCTTCTTAATCGAACTCTGCATATTTAGATATATCTACTCTTCAGTAGAGTCGACGTTTTGAAGTCACCATGGGTAAGTTGGAACCTTGCCGATGACTACGAGTTGCACCAACCAGGTAGGTTACTTCTGTAGAAATAATGGAATTGCTTCATAAGATCTCTCTCTTAAAATGACTCTTAAAAGTTCTCACTCAAAAACTGTAGGTAAGCACGTTTTTAGGACCAGAATAACACGATGTAATAGTAGGGATAGGAATTATTCTCATTTTTTTAAAGCTTCTGTCTCAAGCAAGAGGTCTACATTTACGAAGGGTTTTCGGATGCGGTTTCCTGTTTGTTCCCACTCAACCGGTTATACTCCCGGTTGTACTCGTGGTCGATGCCAATAAAATAAAATAAAAAAATCAAATGATTTATTCAGTAAATAGGCCGCAATGGGCACTTTTACACGTCATTTTTTAAACTACCAGCGCTTTCGGAAAGACCATCATTGCCAAGAAGAATGAGCCGCAAGAAACTTGGAAGAAAGTCATTTTTTCATAATAATATAATACTTTTTCATAATTATAGGTACTGCATTTAAATTGTGCATACTCGTAGAAGTACAAAATTACTACGCGTAGGTATCATACGAACATTGAACTAGATCCTTATAATGTTTACGCATATTTAAGACTAGAAGTTGTTCTATAAAATGTACAGTCCTAATGTGTGAATGTATCTAGATATTGTTGGGACTACCTACATAGACGAGAGATCTACATTCCTAGTAGATGACTAATTTTTTTTATGAACTTGCACAAATGGCTCGCCATGCTCATCTTCGGGACGACGCAAATGTACAGCGACACGTAGGTATTCTATCGGCAAAATCCCACATTAAGAAGAAGAAGAAGTCGTATCGCAAGTAGACAAGTTTTCAATTATTTTTATTGAAACTTCTATTTAAAAACGTTCCTTTAAAACTCATTGAAATTAATATGCGTGATATGACAAATAAAGTAATTTTTTTTTAAATGAACAAAAAAGTTCTGACACACGTTATTAAAATTAAACTTCCTCGTTTTTTGAAATTAACAAAAAATAAAGTATGTTGCGTTACTTACTTGACGTTGTTTCTCATGTTGTTGAAGCTTGTAGCGATGTAATCTCCGTCCCCACTGCAACAGAGGAAATTTTCCTTTTAACTTTGCAATCTTGTAGAATACAAGAAAATATACGCACTGGTGCCGCTGGCCGCGAGTCGGGCCCGCTTACAGTCAATTAAACCGTTAAACATGTTTACAAAACCACTTTGCACTTCGATTCCAACCATATATACGACAAAATAGCTCTATGCTAATCAAACAACAAAAGACCGTAACTAAGGAAATCGCAGCCTAGATTTTATCGAGTTGGAGCGGGTGGTATGGAAGGAAGTACGAACTGTTGGTCCTTGGCACAATCGTGTCTCTTGGTCATTGTGCTTTGACAGTACAATGCAATATCCACTAATTAAAGGTAATATCAAGGAAACAATTGTAGGACGGGTCGCTTTGGTCACGCGTCGCCGCGGTACACTAGAGCGGCCCCGGCGTCGCCACTCTATATAGACACTCGAGGAACAGCTGATGCCATAAATTACGATAAACGGTAAAACTTGCGGCTTTCGAAAAATATTAACAACTCTATTGGGATCTTTACGAGTATGATGTGGCGCATCTAAAGGACTCGTTCGTAGATAGCTAATGAGCTACCTGATATGGGTGCGGGTTGGATTTCCCACGAAGCAGTCTACACGTAGGTAACCGGTCGACGCCGGCGCGGTCTACAAGAAAACAGCTCAAGGCGTGCCCGCTCCGCTGCCGTGACATGAGGCAGCGAGATTCGCTAATATCAGTAATAGTCTGAGGCTAAATAAGCCGTTTCCTACTTTGCTCCGAAGCCCGTTAAAATATATGTAAAATGTATGTAATTTATGTTGTCGTAGTGATTGTAATTTATAACAATGAAATGAAGATAAAGGAGTCTAGCCGTCGCATAGAGCAAATGTATGCTCCAAAAAATTTGCTGCCAGATTGCCAGTCTAGTAATTATTTTTTAATAATTTTCTATGAGATGGCAACCCCTTTGCTCTAACTTTTTGTAAGAAGGTAATCAACATGCGTCTAAGTAAATAAGTAAATCGTGTACCTACATGAATTCGGTTAGGTAAATAATTATGTAACTAATTAAAGTGTATAGGTAATAAAGTTTTCGAGTCCCTCTGGCATTCCTATATAAAAAAAGATTTTCAAGTTCCATAAATGCAATAAAAACATACTGGACTATGATTACGTTAATATTAAAATGAAGGAACTCATTACGCTCTTGAGCACGTTAAGCTATGTATGACGTTGACTCTTAAGCAGAAACTTGCACAAAAACTTGAGGAAATCTAATTAGGTACTAAGCACTCACCGTAGAGCAGGTATGTTTTAAATTAATTAGATAAATAAAAACTGAATTTTATATTGCACTAATAATACTGACAATCATTATTTGTAAAACTATACTAAGAAGGATTACAATACAAAATATAGTATTCGTATTCACTATCCGTTACCCGCGACACCGTCCGCGTAGACTATCCTAAGTATATCCTTCCCCGGGACTCAAACTACCTGTGTACCGAATTTCATCTAAATCGGTTCAGCGTTTTAGACGTGATAAAGTAACAAACAATAAACAGACTTACAAACTTTCGCATTTATAATTTATAATATTAGTGGGATTTGAATGGTAGTGCAGGTGGTAGGACCTTGTGCAAGGTCCACCCGGATTACTACCACCATCTTGCTCGCTAATCCTGCCGTGAAGCAGCAGTGCTTGCACTGTGTTTCGGCGTGGAAAGTAAGACAGCCGGAGAAATTACTGGCACTTGAGGTATCCCATATTAGGCCTCTAGGTTGGCAACGCATCTGCAAGCCCCGTGGTGTTGCAGGTGTCTATGGGCGGTGGTGATCTCTTACCATCAGGAGACCCACTTGCTCAAAAACAAAACTTTCTTATTGCTAGTAGAGTAAGGTGACAAACAGCCGGTGTTGCCATACAATTTAAAAATAAGTATTTTTTTAATTTCTATTATAAGTTAGTTTTTAGATGTCCTCACTGAAAATCAGCGCCACGTCTTGCCGTGGCATTATGCTGAGTGGGGACCAGAGGCCGTACTGCCTAACCTTCCTGACGCTCATCAAATGACAGATTTCCCATACAAAAACTGTCATTTGATTGCGATCGCGAGCGTCAGAAACTTTAAGCAATACGGGCCTCTGTTTAGCGTCATGTATGTCTTGTATTTATTCTATGTTTATTTTTATGGCGTTAAATAAATGTATTTTCGTTTTTCTTTCTTTCTTTCAAACAAATATTACCCACATAAGAAAGTATAAGAACTTTTTTAAAACGGTATAAATGTGACAAAGAGGTCTCAGTAAAAGTGTCTGCCTAACCAAATGAAAACTTTGACCGAGTAACTTTATAAAGTCGCCTTTACAGCTGTAATATTAAACACATCCGTTTCAAAAGAGCCAACCCTAGAATGTGATAGTAGAAATGTAGGTATATTAATAAAAACATGGTTGTCGGTAATCAAGAATTTCTTAGAAAATCGCGATGATAATTCAGCGCGTCGTCTTGACCCAGTTTGAGCTCTAGTTAGAAGTACATAAATAATAAGCTGTTATTAACGAACGATCTTATTCAGTAAAAGCGACGGTAAAATAATCTGGTCGCGTCCAGTTTTCCCTCGCTGACTGTCCTAGCCGGGTAGGCAATGTTTTGCTCTAGTTCTAGTTGATAGTCGGAATCCCCCCCGGTACTGTACATACACTGAATGCAGTGAGATTACTTAGATTTGATAACTTTTTCCCAGTGTTAGACTTCGTAGTAATGAAAAAATATCTGTATATAGAATTAAGATAGTGTGCTATCTATTTACTCGTAAAACATTCGAAACTATATATTATACATATGTTAATTCTTTCCGTAATGAAATTCAGTTTGATCTGAATATAGAATATCCTTCTGATGTGATTGAAATCCATCTCTAAGTATTTCGATTTTCCATAGATTTATCTCATTGGTAATTAAGACATATGGATGGTTAGCAAGAAATGATATTTAATTGTTAATTTTAAGCATTAATTACATATTACAATATTTACAACTAAATAAAAATAATTCCGTAGAATTAGATTTAATTTATCATAATATTCTCACGATACCTACCACAAATCAGAATCTAGTCGGTTTAATTTTATCATAATTTAACTTTCGACGCCTGCAAGTTTTTTTCGGTTAAACAATTGTACAGTCAAGGAAACTTTTTTAATAAATTTCACTGTGATTTTTTTGGCAAATACACGGGATTTCAAGATGATATTAGTAGCATAAAGATTCCACCCTGTTAAGCGATTCAGTTTTCTTGACAAGAAACCGTCGAAATGACAAATGACATAAAAGCCGTAATGTTGTCTTTAGTTCTAATGAAATTTTGCGATGTCTGTAAGTAGCGAGTTGGCACCTTTAGCCGTATGTATCACCAACGTTGCCACCTCGTTGCCCTGTATTCAGTGCACGGCGAGTCACCGCCTACTTAGTATAACTTGTGAGGGATTTAAAAAGTAGCTAAGGTGTCCGTAATCTCATTCCAATACTAGTAATCCTGTCCACAGCCTTCCAACCTCATAGGGCATATGGCCAATAGGCCATTCCATGTTGCTTGCTTCCCGCCTGGCAATAGTTTTTTCAACCGTGGAGGACTATTCGCTAGCATTATAATCACTAGCGTATTGGGATAGATCTCCGTAAGTAGTTGCACCAATCTGACTTTGTATGGTTCTAAATGCCATTTCGTATTGCCTTCGGCTCGGCCCCATGGATGCCTTTAAAATGACCGGTTCCCCATAGGCCCATGATCGGAAACCCGTATCAACAATAATAATACAACAGAGCTACTTTTTCGAATTCTACCTACTTAATCTTGTCTAGATAAAAACTATCATACTCCATAAGTCACGCACGACACACAGACACAGCGACACAGAGTTTTCTAATAAATAACCCTAGTGCGGGCAAGTGCGTTACATAGAATTTTGTAAAACATTGTATCTATTTTTATTTTGTACTGCAAATGATTAATTTTTTATTTTATTATTATTATTATTATTACAAGTGATGCTTCAAATTAATTTAAAAGGTGACAGGTCTTTAGAGCCACCCGGCACCCGACCAGCACTTATAGCACGATTTGTACTACGAATAAATATATATATATACGAATAATATTATATTTGTAAGAGTATGCGCTCAATACATCAACTCCTTGCGTCACCGGATCGCCTCACTCGCGAGGTTGCCACGCGCAGACGGCGAGAGGACCACTCGGTGATAACGCGCTGCTCGCCGCCATAGTGACTACTAGGAAATTCGTGGACCACTCATCGACACAACGAGTTGGACGCCGAAAGTCGAGGCGGTGCTGGTCGGGTGCCGGGTGCCTCAATGAGCTGCTAAATTTAGCATCTGTGAGCTATGCCTGTAGTTTCACTCGAACGATACCAATACGTACTACGATAAGACAAACGAACTTTGAAAGCGTTCGGCTTGAACATTTAACCTGTTAATAGGCAGGGTTTTGATTACCTACTTTTTTACATATTAGTGTTCTTATTTAAACTAGGTAGAATAAACAAAACGTTTTTTTTTATCTTAGTTTATATAATTAGGCATTTGTCGAGCAGGAGGTGTGAAAAGCATGTAACTGCCATTGACAAGTAATCCTATCATAGGTATTAGATGTGGCGGAAGCAGTGCCTGTAATTAAGCCCTGCTGATTGTTAGTGGTGTGAATGTGAAGGAGCACATATGGTTAGAATTAGAACAGACGGTCTGTTTGGAGTAAACCTTTTATACTAGACTGTTACCGGCTATTTGTCGGTATGCGGGTGCACTAAAATAAGGTAGACCCAGTAGGGTGATACACCAAAGTAATCGCGCTTGCCGGAGCAAGCCACAGAAGTATAATCCCAAAATAAATGGATTTATTATTATAATAATATTTCGTTTGAAGTTTCTAATCCTCTTATTACGAGTTCTGTGATGTGAACCCTTTTTATTCCGTCAGTACCTATCTCAAGGCGCTTTGAAGTTTTTCCTGCAGTTTTAAACATATCTATTTATAAATTACTATTATGGGTGCTTTTATAGTCATAATAGAAACAAATCAGTATTCAATAACCATAAATGTCATTCAATTGTGATTTGATCGAACAGATGCTCTGTTTCATGATATAGCAGTGACGCAGAACGATATTCGTTCGTTGTTAGAATAAGGTCGACTAGACAAACCGCTTCCGTTTCTTCGACGATTAGACAGCAAGCAATAAGCCACAATCAGAAGCCAGTAGGGAAATGTATCTGCCAATCCTCCTCGTTTCACCTCGCTAGCGGAAAATAACCTTATTTTCCTTTCCGTACCTACTCTATCGTTCGTGCCAAGGTCTTAGGCACGACCAATACTTTACGACTTTAAACAAGATACGATTAAACAAAAGACAGTTAAAAAATCACACGATAGGCTGATAAAATTACTAACATTATCAATAGAGTACACTCTTTTTAAAGTTTTTAAATATTGTTAACCGTTACTTACAAAAAGACAACTGCTCTGTTATTATGTCAAAGCTCTGTCAATAAATGTCATAAGATATTTCATTAATCATCTTGTACATTAGGTAATATTCATTATCTTAACTAATACCTTAAATGCGAATGTGACTATGTTTGTTTGCTTGTTACGCTTGCATGCTTAAAGTACCTACCCAGCTACCCACTGAAATCTAGTATAGAGATAGTTTGAAAATAAAAGTATAGTTTTTAGCCCGAAAAATTGTATAACTCCCTAGGGCAAGCTATAAAATAATTCTTCACAGACGTAGTCGTGGGCTCATACAATATTTTGCTAAACTGTCTGTAAACATATTTCAACATATTTCTCGTCCCATAGAATTAACCTAGCTCAAAAAGGTACACGTTTAAAAAAATGATAATGTACAGCAATGTGACAGACATACGTATTATACTTTGCCGCTTTCGGTACAATCGCAAAAGTCATGTCATGTCAAAAATGAAGTATGATCAGATCACTTACTTTTCACGCTGACTCTAACCTGACTGAGCATTTTACCAATAGCAATATTAAATATTACGCGTACCTACTAATCTATCGGAGAAAGCCGAATTGCTTGCAATCTTTTTAGCTCCAATCGAGTGTGATCGCTTCTACGTTCCCCAAGGAAATCTGAATAAAGCCTCGTACACACTTTCACCAATCTTCACTGCGTATTGTGTGTGTCCCTACTGCGTGTTTTGAATGATCGTTACGGAAGACGAACTTGTTCCTCGGAATCCACGGCGCTAAAATATGCAGACCGCTGTGACGATACAGCTCAAGTCGCTCTATTTGCTCATTGCAGGTGGTAGGACCTTGTGCAAGGTCCGCCCGGATTGCTACCACCATCTTGCTCGCTAATCCTGCCGTGAAGCAGCAGTGTTTGCACTATTGTGTTTCGACGTGTAGAGTAAGACAGCCGGTGAAATTACTGGCAATTGAGGTATCCCATCTTGGGCCTCTAGGTTGGCAACGCATCTGCAATACCCCTGGTGTTGCAGATGTTTATGGGTGGTGGTGATCTCTTACCATCAGGAGACCCAATCGCTCGATTTCCAACCAGTCGAATAAAAAAAAATGTACACCATTGACTACTCAAGAAATAAATTTGATACTGTATCTTGATACCCATAGGTATTGTATTCGAACAACGTAAAAATATACCGAAAATGAACATCAAGATATGAATATTTATGTACACATACCTATCTTAGGGTGCTTTACGATCCAATTTATATTACATAACAATAACAACCTGCTATCAACCGAAAAAAGGTAGGTTATTAAAAGTGATGATAAATATTACCTACAGTTACCTACGTATATACACTGTAGGAATATTCGTAAGTACCTACTAATATAACTCCGAGACTAATATAACTCGGTGACTTTATTTTATGGTCGAATCATTGTAGACAATATGTTTACAATCAGCATACTTACTTCTTTTCTTACTATGCGACTAGCTGAATTCCAGGACAGCTAGGAAGCTAACGTAAACATACTTAGTTAAACGGCATATGAACCAACAAGCACTAACCATACCAATCAACGTATCCTTTTTATACCTGTCGTACTCACCGCGTCAGCTTTTAATAGTAATAGTATGTAGCTGGTAAAGTTATCGTATTTTGAAGAAAGAGATGCAATACCTATACCTACTAGTACCTTCTAAACGAAGCTACAATATTAACGGAGTAAACTAGTAAGGTAGTAGTAACACTATAGAATGATACGTATTTTATTTACCAGCTTTTATTTCTTTTTCCGACTCGAATTACCTTTATTCCTTTGGGACCGTCCATAAATTACTCATGTCACACCGATTTCCATCATTTTTAGACCCCTCACACTTACGAAACAATCTGGAAATCACAATTATTTCGATCTCGTGATACAAGTCTCGTGATGTCACTTATGGATGGGTCCTATCCGCAAAATTTAGCGTGAAATTGTGGCTATTAATAGACAGTTTTGGGTCTACATAGGGCGATGATGAATTCACATAAAAGATATGATTGTACCTATACCTATACCCCATGACTTTTGTTGCTTATGTTTGCATGTCATCTAAACTAAATACATATGTGTACCAAATTACACTTCAATCCAATAACTAGAAGTGGGTGAAATTCAACTTTCAAGATTTGAAGACAGCTTTTTGAATACTTATACAGACGAAAATTGCAAGTTAAATAAGAGGCTTGTATCAAATCGTGAAGCATTTAAGGTCGAAAGCAAGTAGCGCAAATAAGGGTAAAAACAAGGAAAGATAGAGGTCATTCAAGCCAAGGGCGTCCGTGGCAGTCTCTGTTCTGCCGTGTCGACTACCATGTGCTAATGCGTTTCAATTTGGATTCAAAACACACATTTCCGGTTTTTACTCGGATGACAAGAGCGTGGCTTAGATAAATAAATTAGCAGATATTACAAATTTATTCGCATAAATTGATAATTATAAGTTATAATAGGGAATTATTTCCATCTTTAACTGTTCGCTGCTGAGCTAATAATTTTTATGAAACGATGTATGTGCGCGCGCACGTTTAACTTTAACTTAATACGGTAGTATTTATTTGTTTTTACGATAGAAAGTTTAAAGATTTGTTAAATCGAGTTTAATCGACATGTTTTGGGCTAATCCGTTTTCCAACTCGGAGGTGCCGTCCAACCACCATCCCGGTTGGTACCGGGTTGGTGAGTTGGAAAACGGTGTTAAATACTCGTGCTGCGTCATCGGTCTGTGTGAACGTACCTTTACAGAGCGATGTTTTTAGTGTTGTGTGCTACCCTACATTGGACAGTAGTAATGAAATGATGATGAAAACGCGGGTAGTTGTGTGCCGGTGTCAGTTTCGTCGGGTAGTCGCGCGAGCAGAGCGGCGGCGCGTAGTGCGCGTGTTACAGCAGCCGCTGAGTCGCGTTGCTCCGAAGACGAAGGGCTACGGAACGGATTAGCCCGAAACATATCGAGCTACACTCGATTTAAGACGTGACTTATCCGGGTCATTATATTTAAAATAAGTTTCTGTTATAAATTTAATTTTTAATACAACCTTTTTTTTGCTTACCTACTGTACTTTTTGTTGTTTGTACAACAAATTTCAAGTCGGTACTATTTACCATTGAGGAGTTCTCTCCTGCGGAGACGATCCTGGCAGAACCACCAAGATGTAATTATTGTATTGTCACCTAATTTACATAAGTATGCCAAATTTAAAGTCAATCGGACCGCTGGAAGTGGATCGAATTTAGCTTCCAGGATTTGACCAAAACAAATAAATAAATAAACAGGGCAAGCTAACGAAGAGCTTGTAAAAATAAAATCAGTGGAAATGAAAAATGTGACATAACCTGTATTTCATTCGAATCAACCTTTAGATAGAACTGGATCACTTTTAGACAAATAAAACACTTTTATGTGTTCTCTGGAAAAACTAGAGTACTTACCGTATATTACTGAAAATATACAAAATATTTTTTAATTAAAAAAAATACTACTATCAGTACATGTAGCCCCCGCCAAGTCGAGCAAAACAAAAACAAAGGCACGGCCGTACCATACTTTTCTCGAAGCCATTCAGGCTATATAACCTTTGATCCAGGCAACACAGTTTCAAAGGCTTCCAAAATAACTATCAAATAAATGTCTGTTATTGGGTATCGATATATTTCAATAACAATAAATTGCAAGTTTTCAGCATAAATTTGAGGTTAGTGAAACAATTATTATTTGTAGTTATAAGCGTTATTTGATTAGAGATTATGTAAATCAAATCGATAAAACATATATACCCCGCCCCCGTTGAGTTTCACGCCGGATTCTTCTCAGCAGAGGTTTTTCCGAACCGGTGCTAGATTTTTTTTTCGTTCATAAGCGATTAAATTTATAAATTGATTAAAAACTAAATTGATTAAAGATATTTTGACTTGATATCTAGTTAAATATTATATGCTACTCACACAGTCGGCATACCTACCAAATAATAACACTAAATACATAAAACAACAACAATTTTTGTAAATAATTTTTAACTGTATCCGTAAAAAGTATACTCGCATTTAATCGTAATGCACATTACTGGCGAGTCGTCCTAAGAGGGTGCTGAACATCAAAATGTATTTTCAATATGTCTTCCGTCTCGGATTTCGTTTTCCTTGGTCTAAGCTTGGGATTCCCTGGAGTTCCACCGCAATCAATATGGATAGAATTATTATTTACTCTCTCTCGTATGTTGTTATTGCTTCGTCCCATATTTTGTACAAATATGTCGTTCAAATATGCCTATGTGTAATGTTTCATCTACCATTTTCCCTAATCTTATAACGAGCTATTCTTGTCTATTTATTTTTTATTAATTATTTATATCTGGGATCTCGAAACGGCATTAAAGATTTCGACGAATTATGTATATAGGCGTATGATGATGATGTATCTATTTGGGGGGGGGGGGTCTATATTGATTCCCATATCGTTAAACTTTCGATTTGGTTTATCCATACCGTTTTTTGTCTCATAATCGTTGTTCGTCATATTCTCTTTGGTCATAATTGCAGTAGTCATAACTATTGAATTTCATACCGTTATTGGTCATAACATTTAGTGTGGTGATTGTATCAAAAGGTTGAAATTCAAAAGGAATATTAGTATTTGACATAACGCATTTCTGTCAGCTGGTACTTTGTGTAAGGGGTCACAGTTCTAACCTAACCTAACCTAATTTTCCGGCAGCTGTTTTTTTGTACGGGGTCGCAGTTCTAACCTAACCTAACCTACTTTTCTGTCAGCTGGTACGTTTTGTAAGGGGTCACACTCACAGTTCAAACCTAACCTAACCTACTTTTCTGGCAACTGGTTTTTTTGTAAGGGTTGCAGTTCTAACCTAACCTAACCTGCTTTTTTGTCAGCTGGGCCTTTTTAAAAGGAGTCACAGTTCCAATTTTCTAATGTTTTAATGTATGACATGTATTATTTCTGAATTTTAAAATTATTCCTTTAAAACATTAGATAATAAAATGGTATGAATAATAATAATAGTAAATATAAAAATATGACCTACAATATTTCTGAAAAATAAACGGTATACCTTTTGATATTATGCTGATCAATTTTATGACCTTTGTCTTGTATGGCATGTAACATTATTCTCTTAATCATTATCTTTATTTCGCGTTATAAATAACAACGATTATGGCTATTGATTATTATGACCTAAAATAATATGGGTACCAAGTTCTGACTATCGGAAATAGAAACAATAAAATTATGGGTGTCGAAGGGATCCAGGTCTTATCTCTGAAAAACACATTTATTTTCTAACTAGCGTTTACCTGCGGCTTCCCACGCGTAAATCATTAGATACAGCAGTTGAATTGAAATTCCGGGGTTTTATTAAATTCTCGTGGAATTCACTAAAATTACAACATGGTTTTCATGGCATGTGACGTCACACGCCAGTACCGCCATACTTGCTGCATAGAGAAAAGCGTTTGAGAAAGAGACAGGTATACAGATTTTTCAAAAAATCACTAGTTATAAATCCAATTTTCAACCAATTTAAATTTTCTGTTCGCTAAACATTATCTGTATATCTATATTTTCATAATAATGTTAAGATATGGCAAAATCAGGAGTTGTCAAATACCGTATTGTGGCTATAACTTACCAGGATGCATAATATTGTAAGTACTTACTAGAATTATGCTTTACATATTTGATGTTATTGCTAAATGAATAAATTAATATATGCAGCCCGGGTAAGAGAAGCCTTAGATCCAATATTATAGCCAAAAGGTACATTATTTTTGGGACTTGATTTGATTAGTCTTAGTAAGTTAATAAGGCATTAACTGATTTTTGAAAACAAATAGAAACTATTTGATAACGATTGGGAGTAGGTACATGATGTATCAGTAAGATGTAGCTTTATAGGACACTGATGCTTTTACTGCCGCCGGCCACACGCATTTTACGATGATGGGATGGATTGCTCTCAGAAAATATAGACTTTTTTATGATCGAATAGAGGTGTATAAGTAATGACGCAGGCGGACCAGGAGCCGCATGGAGTGTGGTTGTAAGGCCGCGCGGCCGACGGTCACGTGGCTCGCCCTCGCCCGCCGTATTTTAAACAGTACCCACTGTCCGTCAATTTAAGACCTACATTATTAGTATGGTATAGATAAAATATAGGTAAAAATTAAAAATTGTACAGTCAGCATCAAAAGTAGCGGATCACTTTTTTACTTTGTCGTTTTAACACATTTGTCAAATTTGTATGGTGTTAACTACGTTGCTGTAAAACGACAAAGTACTACAAAAGTATGCAGCTATTTTTGATGGTGACTGTGCAATAAAGCATTATTTTTTTCTTTATTTTAAATAGTCTTGTTTTGAGAAGTTACTTTTTTTCAAATTTCGACGTTCCTTTTAAGAGTTCCTAGGTTTTTTTCTGGCACGACTGCCAGCTCTCGAAAAACTGTTGGCAACAATGAAATTTGCACGTATGCAATGCAACACCTAAGTATGCAATTACTGGAGAGTTTAAGCTACTTACACATGCTCGTTACTAGCATGCTTACGAGCATGCTCATGGACTGTATACATTTGCTAGCAATAAGTATGCTCCTTCCTAAATAAGCATGCTCAAAACAAACACTCCGATACACATGCCTTTTGATAGCATGCTCCCTGCCAGTTTAAACAAAACCATGGAGAACCAAACAGCTATCCGCATGGAGCTAAACAAAATTATCCTTCTGCTGGCTTCATGGAATCGTTGTAAAATGCCCTTTTGCTACAAATCACTAAAAAGTGAGAAATACTGTTTTTTTTTAACAAAAAGTAAGGCCGACTCAAAAAAAAATCAAAATATTTAACCGACTACAAAACCTTGAAAACAATTTTCTACTAGTTTGAAGTCGCTGTCTCAGCACGAGCCAGCAGGAATGGACCTATGGTCGTCTACCTCACTTACCTACATACTATACACCGTGTTATTTGTGATATCCGTTAACTTTAAGGGGACAATCTACAGGTCAAATGAATTTAATTTCTCTAAGACACTAGCATGTGTAACAGCAGCTTTACGTTAGCTAAAGTGCTTTGCTCGGCACTCTAATGCCCAATAGGTGTCGCTAATGACATAAAATTAAAAATGCCAACTTACTAGAGAGGCATGTACCTATGTACACTTACTGCACTTACTCGTATGTACTATAATAATAGCCTCTAAGTAGGATTAATGTGCGCTTGTATGGAAACCGGAACAAATCCGAAAAGTAGTTGAATTATCTGAATTTACGCGCGCTCAAGAGCTCAGCCAGCTTGCGATATTATTTTATGCAACTAGTGAATACTTATACAGCTTAAATACACAGGTTATAAGCCCAAACATTAATAATTTTATTGAATAATGCGTTTACCTAGCGGAGGTTCATATCCATCGACATATAGACCGATCGAAGTATAGACTGCATGTTTCTTACATCAAAACGGTGCTCAAAATTTGTTCACAGCGCGGATTTGTGAACCTTTACTACAGTATGTTGACGTCCGTGATAAGGGTCGTGTCAAAGTAATATTGATGTTTTGTTCCAAACAGCCAGTTTAGTGCCGTAAGGTACATAGATGTCAATGTTCATATCCGTTGGTTTTAGTTCGCTCGTTTCTCGTTAGTTGCAGCCACCTAGATACCTTCGTGCTCCCCATTCTTATATGTATAGGTAAATGCAAAATCGCACCCTCTCCCGCTTCCACATAAACACATAAATCAACATAGGCATTATTATGTCACACAAACCCATCCATCGACAACTCTCAAGACGATAACGCGTTTCAAACTACACATACAAGTTCATTCTCAAAGCTAAACCGTAATGCAATAGCCAAAGTTATTATTGAGGTCATTCTTATTCTAGCTGTGGACGTATATGCAGTTATTGCTCTAGAGTGGTGATAGTGAAACCACGCTAGATAATTGACAAGATTTCATTTTTTTAACACCTGTAATTTACTACAGGAATCGAATGAGTTTTGCCTCCTGAATGTGGGAAAATATTTATCATAATTTATTTCTCCATATTTAAAAAATACATAAAATTGAAAAAATATGTCTGAATTTGCCAAAACTACTACAGAATAGATATGTTTCCTTTGCCTTTTTCACCAGAAAAAGGAGCTGTCATCATTTTGACAACGTCACGTCAACGTCAACGTCTACGTCAGATTTACGTGATCTTTTTTTTAAGAGACTAGACAAAAGTAATGGATCTATTGTGTGGTAGTTTTGGAGTTATGCCCTTTTAGAATAAGCACATCTTAAAAAAATTGTAATAAATTAATTAATAGTTGTAGTGAAATTTTTAAAATATCAGCGTTTTTCTCTTTCCAAACAGAATACTGTCAATTAAGTTCTAACCGAAACTTTATGTTGATGTCCATAAAAGTTAATACTTCAACAATATTAGAAAATGACATTTGTCCGGTAAAATGTCGTTACGAGACACGTACCGGTCCCCAGCCTAATTGAATTTAAACCCTTCGCGAGATGACCTTCCTTTAAAAACATTTTTACATTTTATTCAGTGGCAGTAATAAACTCGTCAACTCAAGACAATATTAATATTAATTCTATTTTTTTCCCAATGGTAACATTGAACTAAGTCTTTTCTTGTATACCTATTTAATGGAGTTTGTTGGTCGTTTTGACAAGTAAAATTTTGTTTCGTTCAAGTAAACTCATCATTTTTGATGTATGTACTTACTCGAATCTACTTGAAATAAAATATTCAACTAGTTTTATAATTTAACTGATAATAGATTGTGTTGAGCACTTATATGGAACGTTAATATTTAATTTGAAAATCAATTATACGACATTTATCTATTTAATATTTTAATGTTATAAACAAACTAGGCAGTTGGAAAAATTGCTAACACATGCAAATTTATAAGGCAAAAGGAAAAATACGAATCGTAAACTGGGGCTTCCCTGGTAACGACCGGGCCCGATGATTGATATTTTTAACGCGCAATGGCCATTAACTTGACCTCTCTGTTTGACGCTGTGGCTGCCGATAATAATATCTGGCACTACTTACTTCTGTTCGAACAAATACTTGGTGCACGGCGATAACTCGACCAAGTACTCGTAACAACATCGTCATAGTAAACTGACTAGCAAGAACGTTATTGTTACCTATTATCACTAAGGCCATGGTTTCTCAGGCCCATCACACGCAACCGGCGGCATCTGGATGTGCGTCACACCGCACGAATTAACGGTGCCTACCCGCTGCCGGTGACATTTCAGAGAAACCACCCTCAAACATTCTCGCGCCATAACCATAGCCTTACGGACAGGAGACTCCACTCATGGCACCAGCCTACCGAGAAGGTAGGGCCAAAATTCGGCAATCTGGGAGACGTGCGTAAAGTGGCTGTCTTGTGTTGAGTTGTCAGTGCGGTCAAACACAACGTGAGCGGAGTGGCCGAAGAAGCAGTTCAGGTTTTTACAAAAGGGACTGCGCTGGATGGCGTGGACGAAAACAGGTGCGCGTATATTTTGTGATGAATGACCTCTTGATATGCTACTTCAATGAGAGAGTCGTGGCTGTGGTGGCAGTCAGGTGCTTTACCCAAAATCCAGGAAACTGAACACAAAATCGGAGTACCGATGCTAGTCTCTCCTACTTCATGGAGATGTCCTGTGTTTTCCCTGTATTCGCCGACAATCTCTTTTAAGAGGACCAAGAGAACCAGGCGCGCGGCGCCCTTTACATCCTCCAACCTAAGCTGAACTCTACTAAATATGCTTAGCTATGGTACTTTATGTGAGGCAACTCAGGTTGGTTATGCATTTCATCATTTTCAGCCGGAAGACGTCCACTGCTAAACAAATGCCTCCCCCTTACAACGCCACAATGAGCTGTCACCACTTGCATCCACCGGATTCCCGCAATTTTCACAATGTCGTCAGTCCACCTGGTGGGAAGCCTGCCAACGCTTCGTCCGCGGTTCGTGGTCGCCACTCGTGGACTTTTCTCCCCAACGGTTAGGTTAGATTAGGTTATTTGGCTGTCCGTTCTTCGAGCGATGTGGCCCGCCCATTGCCACTTCCACTTGCATATTTTCCCAGCTATGTCGGTGTTTCCTGTTATGTATTTATTTCCCTACTTTATTTTTTTACTTTTGTATTCACAAAAAGGTTGTATAGGTAACCAAAGCTTCGGGTACCTAAACTAACAGTGTCATCATCATCCAGACATCAGCAGTTCGTCCACTGTAGGCCTCCCTTAGAACACCACAACGAACGATAACTCGTCCCCACTTGCATCCACCGGTTGCCTACAACTCTCGCAATGTCGTCCGTCCACCTAGGCCAATAGGCCACAAAAGGCGAACTAACAGTCATTGTGTCAAAAGCGATTTTGATTTTTTACATTGAATTGACATATCTTTTTTTACTTGTGAACCGATGCGTTGATCCAAGAAAACTACCTACCTACAATACATCAATGAAAAATACATCCACGTCGGGTAAGCCATTCTTGGCATTAGCGCGAGCAAACGCACAAAAAGAACCAACTGACAAACAGACTATTTTAAAAATCATTGTTTTGGGTTCTATTGCACTTATAAAATAAATAAATAAATATCATGGGACACTTGACACCAATTGACCTAGTCCCAAACTAAGCAAAGCTTGTACTATGGACACTAGGCAACGGATAAACATACGTATATAGATAAAATACATACTTAAATACATATTAAACATCCAAGACCCGAGAACAAACATTCGTATTATTCATACAAATATCTGCCCCGGCCGGGATTCGAACCCGGGACCTTAAGCTTCGTAGTCAGGTTCTCTAACCACTCGGCCATCCGGTCGTCTTACTTATGAATATTTATCGCAAATATGTCAATGTACAGTACTGATATACCTTGAAATGTATCAAAATCGAAAATATCAAATTCTGATAACTACCAGAATAGGCAGTCTTGTACAGTCAGATCAAAAGTAGCTGGTTAATTTTTTACTTTGTCCTTTTCAAGCCACTTAGCGCCATACAACATTGTCAAATGTGTTAATGTGACAGAGTAAAAAAGTGACCAGCTACTTTTGATGCTGACTGTACAAGACTGCCTATCCTGGTAGATATCAGAATTCAGCATGTACCTAACTCACATGTTCTGTCCAACATAAGATGAACCCTATTTATTATCGTCGACCATATTGTTGTCAGCTCATCTTACGCTGGATATTAATTTCTACGAAATATCCATTTATCGAATTTTATATTCCTGAAATCATTTCACAGACTATAATTAATCAAAACTTTAATAGATAACCGAAGTTTTCGCGAAATCTACAACGATTCTTCGAAAAGTGTTTGACAAAATTCTTTAAATTGCCATATCTTTTTAACTGTAAACCGATTCGTATGAAACAAACACTAAGGGCCCTCACCCACGGCGAATTTGTGTAGCGATGCTATCGCGCGTTTTGTAAATGCTCGACAGCATCGCTAATAACGCGCGTTAGTCGCATTGGAAACGCGCTGCAGAAGCGATGCCAACGCGCTACTAACGCGCTACAGCATCGCTACTGCATCGCTACAAAAAGTCGCCGTGGGCGAGCGTCCTAAATGTTAATCCAAAGCAAGGACAACACATCAGTGAAAACCGCATCCTTCTACGTTGAGTGCTTTCTGTGATTAGCGTGTGCAAACGCACAGGCAAACAGACAAACAGACAATAATTCTAAAAATTATTGTTTTTGATTCTATTGCGCTAATATAGGCCCCTGGTAATAGTTTTTCTCAAATATTACCAATGTACAAACACCGAATTTCTACAGATTTATTATATGTATAAGATAAGATAAGATTTAAAAAGATAAGATAAAAACAGAATAGATATAGATAGATAGATAGATTGCTCGTCTAAAGGTTATAGATATGTAGATACGGTGGGTACAGAGAACATATTTGTTATCTTTTCATTTTTCAATTTGTTTTACTTATTACGGAGTTCTGCGATGTACGTTATTAATTTCTCATCCATTCAATGAATAGTATATATATATATATCCACCTTACTATACCAGGTCCAGTTATATCTCGTACATTTATCAAAAGCACCCACTTTATTTGCGTCAAAATCATTCATTTCTGTTTATTGAAGTTACGTTAATTTAGATAAGTACATACCTAAGCTTTTATTATTATGTATTTGTACAGTTCATAATAATTTAAAAAATGCTATTTCTAAGACGAAATAAATGTGGAAGAATTTTATTGTGAATAACCAACCTTATGTCAGAGAAACGGCAAGACATAACATTTACATTAATAAATGAATAAATACTTATATGAAATTAAAAAGAAATCTTAACGCATCCAAACTGTACGTTCCGTGCGGTGCGGCCGGCACTGAACCGCGGACCGCAACAGTCGGCCGTGCGCTTTGTAACTAAGTACCTCTGCATTGTTTGCTACCGTGAACCGTAAAAATTGCGATAAGGAAATACGACATACAGAAAATTATCAGTTCAAATGTACGTAAGAATCTAAATTTATTCGACCTCAAAGCAAAACATTAAAAATATCGCTTATTTCGATAAATCTTCACTGGTAGTTACTAAACTAGAACGATAACAGAGTAGGCATCTACAAAATAATTACAATAGTCATCACTACGCAATTTTAAATAAATTCGTCCAAAACGAAATTAAAGCAAAATGATTAAAATTCAGAATCGGAACAGGGAAAAATAAATCTTAGATACATCGCAAAGCACAATGACAACTTAGTTAACACGTCCAAATAGATCGCACATTATTTATTAACTTACCTCATTGAAATAGATAGCGGCCGCGAGTTTGTTTTTGTTGTTAACACTTACGCGGGAGACATGCGGCGATGCGGCGCGGCGGGAGCTGGCGCGAGCGACGTTCGCGGTCTGCGCCCTCCTTGAAGAGACTGGGCCGGCAGGCAAACTACCGTCACCGTCGGCACCGTCGGCGGCGGAGGAAAGCGCGGGCCGAGCGGACGCTCACCTGACTGCTTGGACGCGAGGCGAGGATGTAACCCGCTGCTGTCGACCGCGCTGCGACTGACTCGCGCGCCAACCTCACAATCTCTTTTATATGGAACCCCTTCTCGATGGACTCACTAGATACAGGTTCTCATTTCCCAGATACAGCCTGGAATCGGGACTTATACATAGGCAACTAGTTAACATTAAATAGTAACTGTGAAGTGTAAATTTATTTTCAACGTACATCAAGAAGAGAGTCCGAGTTTTCAGCTTGTCTGTGCCTTTCTCGTACAACAAGGTCAGTTTAGGTATTACTCAGTTTTCAAGTCATATCAAATTATTGTCTATAAATATTCGATATTATCGAAAAAAAATCTCTACTCGCGTTAAAATGTAAAAAAAATAAGTTACAGAAAAGCCCAATGACCTTCGTATTCAGAATCGGAATTTATGAAACCTCCTGTAGATAAGCAAGTTACCGATATATTAGAACCTCCTGTACATCACTTAACTTATTATGTCCACATAATGATGTTGTCTTAGGCTATTGAGAACGTACAGTACCCACTCACACGATTTGAATAACAGTGTTGTTATTCAAATATGAATTTAGATACTTAGCTACTTCAAATCTTTAAGATCTGGCGACAAGTACAATAAAAATGTTAGGTAAGTAGGTACTTGCAATTTTACACCTCATCTTGAAATTAGTAAATTACTTATATTGGCTACTGTATCTCTAATGTAAGGAAGTAGGAATTATCAAATTTGTTACAAATCTTTTTAAAGCAGACTATAGGTATTTATTTAACGTAGTTATTGTATTTTTTTTTCTATATTTAAATATGATATTCCATGGGCTTTTTGTGACAAACGATTTCAGGTTATTATTTGAACTAGCCTATTTATTTTACCATTTAATGTTACACTTCGGAAATAAGTATTAACACAATGCTGTTAATCTGAGTGTCACTACAAAACTATGCTGCCGTCAGCGCTGACCGTCGGTCGAGCACTTTTTCCAGCCTAAATGTGTGTCCGTAATCTACATAGAGGTTACCTATAGAACTAAAGTTTGAGCGCCGTATAGTTTCGGAGACAAGGGGAGGAATGGTCAATAACTTTAAAGCTAAAACAAGCCCTTTCATTTGAAATGTCACACAATAGTTTGCATTTATTTTTTAATTTTCTAATCTCAAATGTGGCCCTTGTGTTCAAAATACACCAACTTTCAACCTAAACGGTTCAAGTATTGAATATTCACCGTGACAGACAGACTGCCTACCTACAGACAGGTAGGCACGCGAGTGATTCTATATAAATGAGGGTTCCGCGTTGGTTCTCATTCGTTAACTTGAAGAGCTTTCATAAGCTGTGTGGGGTTTTTTAACTTAGGTATTTCTTGTAAGTCGGAGTTTTTTTCTCAAATCCAAAATAACCATTTTAACGGGTTTTTACTACGGGTTTTATTTCGCATAATAACATTAATTAATTCCCTGATATTAATTCGCATAACCGATTTGGCATAACATAATTGTGCATAAAATCGAATGCATAGGTAATTATAAAAAAGCATGAAACTTATTTGGCATAATAATGAATTCACTAATAATTAAAATATGCATAACATTTTTAAATATAACTTTCTAATTGTTATAAAATGAATTCGCATAATTTTATCAAGTAAGTGAATTAGCTTAGTCTAACTCAGCGGTTCTTAACCTTTTTAGCTGGCGACCCAAAGTATGAATATATATTTGAAGCGACCAAAAAAAAACATTAAAATTGACGTCATTCGTATTGAAATATTGAAAAACAACTATTTTTTACTACATGTTTTAATCACAGAATTACCGCGACCCATACCAATACAGCCCGCGACCCGAATTTAGATCGCCACGCGTCGGGTAAGAAACGTTGATCAAACTTATTGGTTTGCTTGTCTTGACATGGTATCACTTGCTTAGCTTCGGTTCGGCGCTGCGCCCTGTATTGTCGTCTTTAGTCGGTTTGTCCTTCACTATTGCTCAATGTCTGCTACCTATTTATTTCGTAGCTTAGCACGAAATAGAAATGTGGAACGGACATTTGTTTCTTATGTTCTGGCGTTACTTTACATAGGTCCAGGTCGATACTTTATAGATTTTTCGTTTCTTGTCCGCTACAAACTACCTAACTTTGATAATGTACTCGTTGAGAGTGCGAAACGCGTGAGCATTTTATATATGTAGTGCTTGTCACGGTTGGGCCTGTGCGACATAGGTATTGTGCCATGTGCAAGAAACGGAGCGGGAGTGTTTTGCATGATGACATACGAGTATAGATATGTACCTATCGCAAGATAAGTGGTGCACGTATTATAGCAAAAAAGCAATGAAATTAATACAGTTCGTTTGTTGCAATTTGCAATTTTTTTACGCCGTAGCTTTATACACCCGTAGAACATAGCCAAATGTTTGCTAGGGACTCGTTTTCATCGACTCTTACACTTTGCACATTAGCATAGGTATTTAAGTAAATTAGTAGACATTTAGGGCTCGACACGCTAATGCCCAATAACTAGGGTTGCCATACGTCCCGTATATATACGGGACTGTCACCGTAATTGATCATCCCGTCCCGATTACTACATGTCCCGTATTTAGACAAAATGGTGCGGGCGCGCGGCCCACACGTCCGGCGGTGGTGAAATGCGGATAAGGAAGGATATTTCTACTTTTATGATAAAGAAAGATTTGGAAGAGGAAATTTTAGTCAGCTGCTAAGTTGACCACAGCATATAAAATTGTACGTCTTCACCAATCCTTTAATTCGTTAGATTGTACTAAGTACCAAACTAAATGCACTGATGTATCCAGACTCAAAAATTACTAAGCAACCTACTGCCAGAACTAAGGCTATATCGGCGTTGCATAATGTTATTTACGAGTTTTGGGCATCAAAAGAGAAATCGTCCCGTATTAGTTCCTAGAAGTTATGGCAACCCTGCCAATAACCCACCCTTCTGTCATCTCTAATGCAAATTTCATTGAATTACATCGACATCTCTGCCGTAAAACGGGGTTACTTAAGAGTCGCGAGAAAAAAAATATACTTAAGTAAGTTTTGATTCCTCATATTTTTTGTCGCAGAAATGGTAGAAAATAAAATCTTCGTCTGGTAACACTAAATCTAAGGTGAAGGCTGCAAAAAAATATAATTTGAATACCCTCAAACTTCAACTTGGATGTCGATTATTAGTGAGGTAAGCTTTTATTTACTGTATAAGTACCTTATAGTACATATTCCCGAGAGGTTCATACGCTGGGTCAGTATTCAGTATTCAGTCATATATTGCTTTAAAGAATTCCATGCAATACAATATAGTTCAATTCAGAGTCAAATAATTGTAGCCGTTTATTTGGAATTAAATTTTGATGTTTTAATAAAACGGGCTTTTTGAGACGATGTTTGAGGCTATTTGGATTCTAGTACCAAATAACCCACCGTTTTTAACTACTTGTCAAAGTAGGTTGACCATATTGTTTTTGCCAACAGAACGATGGTGCGAGACTACATACGCACATAAAGGAATTACCGGAAGGAAAAGAATTTCCTACCCTATATGTTTCTTACTCAAAGGAAGCATTATCAGATGCCCTTGTGAAAATTGCTGCCGGCTGTAGTTGGGAGATGTTAGTACTAAGCATAAAGTAGGTACTCAAAAGCTTAATAAAAGGTAAGACTGTTGATGGAGACTGTTACTTATATTCACGTATTTTAAGCGAATAAAGCTGATTTTTTGATTGAACTTCAGTTTTTTTTTGCTAAATGTTTAAGAGTTGATTACTTACATCTTAACAAATCATAGTATGCTAATAAAAAGTTCGAGTTTTTTTTCCCGATAATTAATGGAAAAATGTGGTACTTCTAATTGGTCATCTTCTAAACGGTCGTTCCTTAAGCGTACGAAATAGCCTCAGTTACGTTTTAAACAACACAAGCTTTAAAATTCAGCAAAAAAACCAGTACAAATCCCCTCGATTTTCATATATCCCCAAACCTGTGGTTAATTGGAATACCTCTTTAAAAAAGATACTCGGTTTATGTCTTATATTAAGACAATTTTATTGTAGTATTTAACATGATGCAGCTTTATGCCTTTCATGTACTGTACTAAAAATATAAAATGTTAGGTAAAGACGTAAAATGTGGATTTAGTGACTTTTGTATAAAAATCGTGTCAAATAACCTCGTTTTACGGTTTCCAAACAGCCAGTCTAGTGCCGTAAGGTATAAATATTTAAATGTCAATGGAATTAAAGATAGCAATTTTGGGAGAGTTGCGAGCACTCGTGAATTTGCCTTTTATTTAACTGACGTAGTCCCTTCCCTGCTGAACCTACTTAACTAGTTGAGAAAGTTACACGAACCTTGACGTACAATGTACATATTAAAGTACAAATTAAAAGAAATTTCTTGGTCGTCTATTTACACTGAAAAACTGATGCAATTCATTCATTAGATATGTTATGAAATTAGTACCTGCATATACTTAGTCGTAATTGCAAATAGCTTATTTAATTTCATGTCACTACCTTACTAAATTGTAACCTAGTCAATTGTTTTTTTTAAATACAATTTCACTATCTGTTTTGCGAAACAATCAGCTTTGGCTGTGCGTTAAGGTGCAGTACGAGTACAAGAGGTAAAACTAAATTTACTCTTGTTAAAAATAGGAGTGAAAAGTCGTACGGTAACTTCGTTCTTTTTTAGAAAAGAAACATAAAACTTACTTACATATTATGTAAGTAAGCCTCAAGCCGTGAGTCGTTTCGAAAAAAGGGTGGTGGGTAGGGCGGGTAGGGCTGTGCTGGACTTAGCGGGGCCACTACCACGGCCCCAGGTAAATGATGATTATATAACTGTTTTGACATTTGTGTTTACCTGTTTCATCTATGTCTAAAGAGGTCAAAAAACTTATCAAACAATGTCAGCGGCGTTTTTCGACTTTATCAACACTATTAATTTATTCCTAAACAAAGTGTATAACGGCATTAGTGCCAATGTGTGAGTAGTAGTTACACGGAGAATATCCATAATCCATACCTATTCGATCTAAGACAGGACAGTTTATTAAAATGTATGTATTTATATTATTTATTACTTACAGTTTATTGTAATACCGTTCGATCGGGTTACTCTAGTCTTTTAGTCAAGTGTACCTAACTTTGGCCATTGAAATTAACTTGTTACGGGTTATTATTTATTTGCATTTAAATTAAATGACTAATATTACTGGTTAGTTTTAGCTAACCACCAACGCTTATGTCTTTATTTTGATATGAGCCAAAGTTACCCTTTCCTGGGTCAAATTACCCCGACCTTACGGTATATGGAAAATAAAAATGTTACTGTTTAACTTCCTTGTAATTGAAGTGAAAATCAGAGAGTGTAACTCGTTCATGAAACGTATTTTACCATTGACTCACTACTTATATCAACCCACGCATGCAACCTGCGACCATATAAGTAGAATTCAAATAAAATAAGGCGTTTTGTGCACTTGTTGCACAGTAACCAGCACAAATATCTGACACAACAAAGCGTTCATAAATCTGACACGACTCTATTCCTAGGGCCCGCGCCGGTAGGACGTGACAGATTTTATGCACGCTCCACCGTGGCAGATATTAATGCAGGTGACTGAACGAACAATCTATAATTATAATAAGTTGAGATAAGATTTGTTTCATCTTTAGGTTATTTTATTGTAAAACTCTTTATTGTACACATGAAAATAACATTAATCAAGAGAAAGAGATGTATAAAGGCGAACATTGTTGACATTGAACTTAAAGATGAAACAAATCGTATCTCAATTTATTATAATTATAGATTGTTCAGTCACCTGTACCTGCATCTGCCACGGCGGAGCGTGCATAATATCTGACACATCCTACCGGTCCTACAAATAGTCTTATCAGATTTTACCCAAGTAGCATTGATCTTTAGATCCCGCATAGAATAAAGCCGGGCTCTACATCTACAGATCAATACCTTACCTTCTACATTTGGGTAAAGTTCTTCATTTGTATGCATTGTCATATCCTTTTGAGCAAGCCATATATTTGTCATCATAACTAATATCTGCTGTAAATATGACATACAAATAGAACAGAATTTACTTTGTATTATTTTATGAGTATATCAGACCCACACCTACTGTTGTGTGCAAAATAATAGCAGTTTATGACCTGGGTACCTAGTTTCTAAGATAAGACAGGTCATTAAAAAGACGGCCTTATATTTACAAACCATTTACCTAAAGACTATGTGTTCTGGCCACTGAATTGCTTTATTTTTCAATTTCAAACTTTTATTTTAGTTTTTCTAAAATGTATGTACCTACCTACCTAACATTTTGATAAAACAATGTACAGGAGTTAAATTAATGATTTAATGAAATGTGTCGCTCGCGGTGTTAAAAATACCTACTACAATACCTCTTTATTGCATTTAAGAGCACGTTTCTGTTATCTTAACAAATCTACTTGTAGTAAAGTCATTATAAAAATATGCAGACTTGTATCTTTATTTTATCTATTCTTTCTAAATAAAATATAAAAACCGGCCAAGAGCAAGTCGGACACGCTCACGATAGGGTTCCGTAGCCGTTACGAAAAAATCAAATAATACTTAATATTTTTGGCAACGTCTCAATTTAATGAAAATTTTGCACTTTAAAATTTTACATTTCGCAAACAGACCACTGAATCGAAAAATCATCTTCACAACCCCGCAATGATTTTAAAAGACCTATCCAATGAAACCCCACACTATTAGGATTAGACGAGAAAAAAAAACACTTTTCGTGTATGGGTATCTACCCTAAAATTATTATGTTTTGCCATTTTATCGGCATAGTTGGTACATATGTATATCCTTGGAAAATTAAAGCTTTCCAGCAGTGATAGCTTCCGAGCACAGCCGCGGACGGACGGACAGACAGACAGACATGGCGAAACTATAAGTGTTCCGCTTTTGCAAATTTGTAGCTACGAAACCCTAAAAAAAGCGACATCTAAAAGAGCCCTTTTTTGGCCTATTTACAGAATAAACGGTTTGCTCTTTGATTTTCAGGTCGCGTGTCTCAAATGGTTCTTGTGAAACTTTGTGTGTAGTTTCGATAATAATGCATTTTGTCGATTCAGTTTTTGGAAAATTTAGAAAATGTCGGAGTCATGGAGGCGTAAAATTAAACCTTTTTTTTTATTCGACTGGATGGCAAACGAGCAAGTGGGTCTCCTGATGGTAAGATATCACCACCGCCCATAAACAACTGCAACACCAGGGGTATTGCAGATGCGTTGCCAACCTAGAGGCCTAAGATGGGATACCTCAAGTGCCAGTAATTTTACCTAAAACACCTAACCCGCAGATTTTTCCCGGTCGCTTGATCTTTCGCGAATAGAATGTTTTTTCATAAGTATAAAGAATTACTTAAAAAATGAAAAATAAAGGCTGGGTTTATCAGGTGCATAGTTAGATTTACAATCAGTGATGCGTAGAATTTATTTTTTCTTGCGTGCTGTAAACTGGCTTTCCTAAAATTCAAATTCAAATTCAAATTCATTTATTGTTATTATAGGTACATAAATACATCTTAAACATATCGTCACTGTCAGAACTGCTATAATCTGCCTTTTAGTCGTACAATAATTAATTATCTTATGAACTAGTACTAAGCTAAACACGATTACAATTATAATTCATATTAATTTATCCATTTTATTATAGAAAATAAAATTTTATTGACACAAAACAAACACATATTACTTTAAAATTCATTATCATTACATTAAACATACACATATTACATTAAATTTTATTATTATTTGTCAGAATTTATATAATCACCTTCGAAATTTAGAAATTCATTTACGTCGTAAAATGTTTGTTTTTTTAAGTATGTCAACAAAGATATTTTAAATAATTTTAAATTTAGTTGTTTCAAACTATCTGGCAACTTGTTAAATATCTTTGGAGCCATCACATAAATGCTATTTTTGTAGTAGGCAGACTTAACACAATTTATTGGGAAAACATCATGATTCGGGGGCTTAACGGCCTGAATTTGCAATTTCTCTCGGGAAGTGCTAGTACGACACACAAATCAAATCTCTAAGTTGACATGGTGAAATTTAATGTTTATTGGTTATTGTTGCTGTGTAAATTTCGTAACTTAAAGTTTCATGAAATATTCAATCGAGCGTCCTGCGTACTTGAGCCAGGCCGATCACTCGTCCGTGTAAAACAGTTCATCATTTGAAGTGATTTTTTAGGGTTCCGGAGCCAAAATGGCAAAAACGGAACCCTTATAGTTTCGCCATGTCTGTCTGGCTCTCTGTATGTCTGTCTGTCCGTCCGCGGCTTTGCTCAGGGATTATCAATGCTAGAAAGCTGTAATTTTGCACAGATATATATGTAAACTATGCCGACAAAATGGTACAATTAAAAATACAAAAAAAAAAAATTATGATACCCGCCACAGACGTAAAGTGGGGGTGATTATTTTTCTCATCCAACCCTATAGTGTGGGATATCGTTGGATAGGTCTTTTAAAACCAGGGGTTTGCTAAAACGATTTTTCGATTCAGTGATATGTTTGCGAAATATTCAACTTTAAAGTGCAAATTTTCATGAAAGTCGTGCGTCCCCCCCCCCTTTTTAAAATCTCTAACCGGTGGGTGAAAAAATTTGAAAAAATTCAGGGTGGTAGTAAGTATATCAAGCTTTCAAGGAAAACTATAACGGCTAAGTTTGCTTGAGAATTATTAGTAGTTTATGAGTAAATAGCAGCCTAAGGTATAAAATATACCTAAACTTGGAAGATTCCGTATAAAATACGAAATCCTTAGAAATAATTTACTTATTTTTTTCGTAATGGCTACGGAACCCTATTTTGGGCGTGTCCGACACGCTCTTGGCAGGTTTTTTTAAAAAGCATTGGTTTGTTTGGTAATGAGGGCTATCGTTTTTTGTCTCACTAGATGGCGCACTGTTGCGTGAGGTTTTTAAGTATGGCTTTCAAAGTCTGTTATTACGGGCGTAAAGACAAAGTTTAGATTAAAATCATATTTAATACACCTTAAAACCGTACCATAAAAATATCGAGCATGCCACAGTGTTGCATAGTCCCCGTTTTGTTCGGAAAAAAGGAAGGAAAAAGGTTTCCGAAAGACAAAACTGTCTCAAAACACAGACATTCATTGCCCCGGAACGCATATTTGCCATAATTAATTTCAGATATTGCAAAATATTCACAAAATTATTTTAATTATAAATAAACCCGCGTAGCTCACCCAAAAACTATGAGATTTGACATTTCGGAGACCTCACGCTACACTAGCGCCTCTAGTGGCGAATTCATACGCGATAGCCCTCATTGGGTCAAGCGGTGTCAAAAGTTATATTTTTCTTATCAGCAATGTCACTAAACATAACATCTAGGTATTTTGCCTTGTAGTCAAAAGTAAACATTTTTTTTATTGGAATACCATTTGTTACACAAGAAAATAAACTAGCTACATCATTCATCTCACCGTTACTGTTACCTCTCACATTTCGTTTTCTAAATATATATTTTTTACCAAACAACGGCAGATCTTACACTCAACCCTGGCAACTGCAAAATTGGTATGTAATAGACAAATAATAATTAAAAAAATCCGCCCTGTGCAAGTTGGACTCGCGCACGAAGGGTTCCGTAAGTACCATTATCTAGACAACATTAGACATTAACAAAAAATATACGTTTGTTGTATATTAAATATATATTCCCCCCCCCCTTAAATATATATTTTATTTTATTATGTTTTTAGTATTTGTTGTTATAGCGGCCATAGTTATACATAATCTGTGAGAATTTTTAACTGTCTTGCTATCACGATTCATGAAATACAGCCTGGTGCCAGACGGACGGACGGACGCACGGACAGTGAAGTGTTAGAAATAGGGTTTCCGTTTTTACCCTTTGGGTACGGAACCCTAAAAAACTAAAACATCACATTAGTTGGTTATGTTGAAAACAAGGCACTGAGGAAATAGTTCCGAGGGTAACTGAGCTTGCCAGACTCATTATTAGCAGCAGGATAGGATAGCGGAAATAGGAAAGATATGCTCATTGGTATGCTATGCAGATTACACAATACCTACTAACAATAACCTTAGATGCGACAACAGAACAATCTATGTTAATTACTCACGATGGAAGGAGCCGCGTAAATAAAATAAAAAATGTACTGCCTAAACGTGTGTCTCGATTTTCCTTAAAACATTTTACTTTACTTAAAACCCAATTATCTGAAGCTAGCAAAAGCGCTTATAGGTACCTATGAGTACCTGCATTAAATAACCTTTATTCGATATGAATGTAAAAGTGTACGCGCGTACAGCGCTATATTTATCATAATTAAAAGTAGATTTTAGAACTTACGGTTTGTGCTCATGTCTAATTGGCATTGGTCTAAAAAAAATGTTTATTTTACATTTTTTTTTCATAAAATAGGCGAATTTAAGACACCTATTTGAAGGATTTTGGTTTAAGTTGCGTTTTAATTTTTTTACTCTATTTAGAAGTTACCGGAATTATAGCTAACCATAGTTGCCATGCCATGGCGTTAAAACGTTACGTTTATCTTTGCCCGTCACAATTATTTAAAAAAACGTAGTGTCTTCTGTCACCTGGCAGTGTTAGGATTAGGCGGTTTAGTTATATAACGTTTATTTACGATGAAAGTCAAACAAAGGTCAAACATTATTTTGCAAATATACACGATCAATTAATATTTTTTTTTTTTTTTTTATTTTTTTTTTTTTTGTTCCTCGAAATGGTTTTTGAATTAGACCACATTGTAAAAAAGTGATCAATGCCAATTAATTAGTCTTTCAAAGGGTACGATTTAATTTATAAACAGTAAATTTTCGAAGAAACTTATGTTAGGTTACCCACGACCCAGGGGGTCCTCCGACCAAGGGGTCTCGGACGTTAATGTACTAAGGGCCTATGCTAGCTGGCGGGTGTGCACTGTGCATGGACCGGTGCACGCCTGTACCCGCACAGGCGAACTCCGTGCAGTTGGCGCCAACCCGCTCCGTGCAAACCGCTTCAGCTGGCGTAGGCCCTTACAGTCCCTTGCTATACGTGTACATTACGTAAACAGCTACCAACACCATTTTATCCTGCTACGACAAGCTTTAGATGATGCTCGTGCTCGTGGCCCACGTTGCCAGTTTCGGCGACCTGTGTGACAAAACAAAAGGTTCAATTTCGGATGTTGCAAGAAAATTATAATCATTTTGAAGATACCTATTAAGTTTTTCATAAACTTCCGTCACATGATGCATGTGTCACCGTACAGTTTCTACAACACTCGAAAACTTGTAAACTAGAAGGCTTAGTGTTATGTGTTATTAGCGCAACGTTCTATGCGTGCAATCAAATTTTGTTACAGTGAAGGAATGTAATTGGGTAGTTGCGCATTGCCATAGCTACATTCTCGTATAATTATGCCAAATACGAGTATGTACGTGTGTCACACACAGACAGACATGTTATCGGAAATAATATATGTTAGGGCACTCTTAGTAGGTAGGTACTCTTACTTGCTCAATATGAATTGCTTAGGCATCATTTTATGTATGTACCTTAACACTTGCAAAAAAGTACTGAATCAAATTGTAAAACGCAGGTGATTAACTATTTTCTGTTTACTTGGATATCAGTAAATAACATTTACTTACGTATAGACGGTGGCGTCGCTGCGCATCGGTGTAGGAATTAAGATCATTAGATTTTAAATACCATTGCATCGCATTAATTAAACAATATTGGTGCAAACGGTGCAACTTTTATAAACGTTTCGTATGATTATGATTCGTTTCGTATATAGTTTATATAAACTTTGACATAATTTGAATCGTAATTCAACGTAGGACGTTTCCTTCCCTCATTGATAGTAATAATTTTTCGATTTGATATTTCATTATGCATTTTATTGTGAGAAGGTGTGGGTTACGAATTAAATAATTCAATAGTAAGTACCATCCAAATGAGGCCACCGCCACTTTACCTTCCCAGGTCAAGTGTAGGTACTGGGTAGAGATACCCAGGTCTGCCTTGAGTAACAATATAATACGAGTATTTAGGTATTCACCTAATTGGCTACTTTGCATCTGAAACAATCATACTCAACCCTTTTTCTTGGGCTACAAATTGCGTAGTAGTAGTGCAACATACCGCAGCATAGACTGTCAATAGCATTAAGAGCCAAGATGGTCGAATATCAATATTTATGCCAGATGGGCCACTCAAAAAACATATACTGAGTATTAGCGAGTTAAAGAGGGCGCTTTATTTTATTTTTATAATTAATTATTATCTCAAAATACATACAGCCACGAACAAAAGATAAAAAGCAGTGAATTGAATTGTAAAAAGTGAAGTTTTGTGAGATAGCTGCGTTAATTCCGTTTTTTGTCATGTTTATTAATTATTTTGTCTTTATGTACTATTCTGAACCTGTTGTCGACCCTAACATAGAAAAGCATCACAAACGCCCTCTGGTTAGGAGACGATTACTACGGTGGTTCATAAAAATCAACTGGTGTTCCTGAGTGAATAATTTTAAGACAGATGGCGCTAGAGCTGGCGCACTCTGCTGCTTTAAGTTAAACGCCATCTATGTTGACGAATAAGCTAATGACAATATATTGCGGGTATTTTTATATAGATGGCGTAACATAACGCTATAGTAGCAATGCCCGGATTGCCGGTCACGATATTCAACTCGTACAGTGTACGCGAAACACGCTTCCGCCTACATAGTACACACACAGTCAGTATGTTTAGGTATCCCTCTCCTATCGTACATTGTTTGTAGATGTAGGCTGGCTACGGACTGAGTAAGTTCGGTGCGGTACGGATGTCAACCGCCGTAGCCGTACTCACTGGACGGACTCGGTTTCAGTGTGCGATGAATCTTGCCGGAACGCGCATTGGCGACTTTTGGAAAAGCAAAATTAATTTTCTGTATTCGTGAACATTCCGCAAGTGAAATTAATTTTGGACTCGCTGGAGGTTCTTATAAATAATGGGATTGAAGCCGTGTTTATAGACTGTGAATTGCATGTTTTGGACCGCGACGGGCGGCGTTGTAGATGGTAAGTGTTTTTAAGTGTTAGTGTAGTGGGACTAGTCTAAGTAGAATCGTGACTTTATGAAGTTAAAGCTGGATGTCCGTAGTTATACGGTTCGTGTTAGAATTAAGGATTAATGTGCCGTTGAAAACTGCCTCCGTAACGTTGCCAGGCGTTATTAGGATGTGCTCTCTGCTCGCCTTTAGTATGATTTACCTACCTACCAAGAAATGTGTAAGTACATTAACCAATGTACCTATTTAGTAAGTACCTATTTAATTTTATTTCTAGGGTAGGCTTCTTTGCTAATATGACTAGGTTGATACAGGAAACATTGGATGAATAGGTACCTACTTATTTACTCACTGCATTGCGTCCACTGCTAGTATCTTCTTCTTCATTGATTTGTGAATAGTAGGTACCTACCTACCTACGTGTTTTAACTTAATAAATTATATAAATCAATATTGATTCCTAAGTATGATACCTACCTAAGCAATTATAAAATGTAGGTATTAAATTGTACATCGAGTAGTAAACAAACCAATATTTTTAGGTGATTGCCTATAATGCCCACTTATTCGATATAAATCCATGTTAACTAAATTATATACATCAGTAGGTAGGTTACTTCATGAGGTAACGTACCTACCAACACAGTGGTAGTCAAAGTAATGTAAGAACCCTGATGAATCAAACCCCTCCTTATTCAGGAACGCTGTTTTAAGTACCCCTTAACAACTATTGTTTATTTTTATTTGTCACTTTGACGTCGTACCTGTCAAAGTTCATTAAGTATGTCAAAGGTTATAATATAAGTACCTATTTAGAATTCGTTCGGTCGGCGTGAAACTAGCAATTGAATCTATAGCCCTACTAAGTAAGACAATGTATATTATTAACTCTTTGCTAATGCCACAATATAAATACATAATATAAAAAAGTGTTGTGTCGTGTGTGTGTGTGTAATAAAATAATATATGAATTTAAACTTTGGTAAATATGTCGTATCTTACCCTCATTTGCCTTATACCTTCCTACTTATGCGCTATTTTCTTATTTTTACCCATACATCTGCATCGTGGCGTGGCATCGAATTGAAGATGTTTTGATGTTTCTGGTCTCCGCGGGACGAGCCCTGTGTCCAGTGCGGAAGCCGCCGCGGTAAATCACAGTTGTAATGTTTTTTTTTATATATTTTTATCACTTAGATGCACATTAACACAATTTCTTCAATGGGGTGTAAATTTTGAAACAATGTTAGCCTTGCAGGGGGTCAACAGTCGCCGCGGGCGAGGGAGCAACGCTCGCCGCCAGCTATAATAAACGCAGAGTTCGTGCCGTTCGCTGCTATTTTTCTAAATTCCATTAGTTGCCTCCCTACTTACTTACTTATGGCCACGGCTCATACCTTCAGAATCTATCTATCTAAATAAATAAATATCACGGGACAATTCACACCAATTGACCTAGTCCCAAAGTAAGCTTAGCAAAGCTTGTGTTATGGGTACTAAGCAACGGATAAATATAATTATATAGATAGATACATACTTAAATACATAGTAAACACCCATAACCACTAGGCCATCTGGTCGTCTAAACTTTTAAACGAGCAATTCTTGTATATTAGGTATGTAGGGGTTTTCGGGGATGGAAAATCGATTTAGCTTGGTCATATATCTAGGAAAATGCTTGTTATTGAGTTATAGTCTGAGCGAGTCGCCCAGGTATTTATTTTGCAGAGACGGGCTTTTGTGTTAAGCGAGCTACCAAAAACGCAATCGTAAAGGAGGTAGAGGGGAGATCCAAACAAATAGGAAACTTTTGACTGATTAATTTGTGATCAACATTTGGTATCTAAATACGGAGTTGAGTGACTAATTAACCTTTGGCACTTAATTATCTATTATTTTCCTGTTTATATTAAAAGTAGCTGTTGGATGCAGCTAAGTTAGCCAAAGATAGCCGAGCTTTCTGTTTTTTTTTTCTTTTCTTGGTAAAAGATTTTTTAGAGTCTATTCCTGTCGAACCACAAACACAATCTCTTTTATTATTTACAAATACAGTAAAATAATACAGTTAAATGACAAACTGTTCTTAAAAGTAGTTGAAAGTATTTTACAAAGCTCTTAAAAGAAAAGGTTGAAAATACATACATATGACATTTAATTATCTATAGGTTTAGCTGTAAGAAGAAAGCAAAACAGCTGTACAGATAGCCGATGTCGTTGTGGCGCAATCTGCACCGAGATCATGTTCCACTTCCACAAAAACCTAACAACCACCTATAATAGTACATGCGTGTGACTAAATAGTCGTGGCACACCAGCTGAAGGCACACGCTTAGGCTATGGATACACGAGGGCGCTCTGTTCACAGATATTTAGTTACTCAGGCAACGCATTTGCATTTCCATATCATAGGTAGTCCTATATATTCGACGTCAACCCACACTAACTAAACCGCGTTATACTCGAAGCATGAAAATTACGCAATTTTCTAGCTGCAGGTGCTTATGAAAGCAATGCCAGCACGGACAGAGCCCGCGTGGGAGGGTGATTTACTCAACCGCCTGGAAGAGGTGGGTTGGTTGGGTTGTGAGCACCTCACCAGTTACCTGAGTACTGTCGAACAAACTGATTCATGTACCAGGGTGGAACCTGTCAATAATCAATTTTACTATGATTTCCTCGACGAAAGTATGGGATGTCAACATGACATTAGTAGCACAAAGGTTGCACCCTGGTATACATGATTCAGTTTGTTCGACTGTACCTAATCGTGTTGATAGCAGATTTTTATGTAACATTCATCCAAAAATCACGAAAATGCAACGCAAAAATCACGAATATACAGGAGCTGTAAATTAAGTAAATGTAAGTACTCGGAAGGTTTAACTCTTTAACAAGTTGTTGAAGATATACGTGTTCCTAGTTGATTTTGTCTAAATTAATCATTTGCCAATATTGTCATATAGAACTCAAAGGAACGTGATCTACTAGAAAATTCATATACACTAAACAAGCAAGTTTTGTATTTATTTATATCGGCAATCTCGAATATGATTCTAATATCAATTTCAATGAAATTTATTTACAATGTGGGGGCTTTCAGGCTACCTTAGCTCCGTACCGTAAACTGCTTCAACTTTGCTTTCTGGCCCCAACATTGCCTGATTTGGTTTAGAGACGATAACTCAGCTTCCTTGAAGCTTTTTAAACTTATCCACATGATTATTACGTTCGTTTATCCAAGCAATGATTTTTTATTGCTATCCTCTTGTAACCCCAACGGTTTTTTGTTAACGACGAAATGAAGTCAGCGGTCGCAGGTGTTATTTTTCGAGATGTTTTATAATTTGACATTGTGGCGAACCAAGTGCTTTTTGGAACTTTGGATTATTGCCATGGTAAGGAAATATGGTTTTTGTGTTAAAACTATTTTTTTTATTAAAATATCTACATTTTGCATTTCATTCCGAAATAGGCAATGTTGTGAAGGGTTTCATGAACTTGTGAGCCTCAACTTTACCTAGGGGCTAGGGTTGACAAAAATTATTCCTACTAGGTACTTTACAAAAAAAAAAATAAGCTTGATTTCGTGTGTTTTTTTTCGTAGCTTAATTATTTTAAATTAAATTAGCCGTTAATTTATTATTCCAAATGATGTAGTTTTTCCATTTTTTCCCACTAATATTTTAAATGTGTAAGGTTGAACCGATTTAGATGAATGAATTTATAAACAGTTTATTTATAAAGTATATGGTACATATACCATATGGTAGGTACATTAATATGAATTATACATTCAAAAAAGTAAAAAAAACTGAATTGATTACGCTGAGGTTATAATAGCCCAATATTTTTTTTTATTTCCCATTTATTGGAATACGTATTGAGATGATGATGATGATGAAATATGATATTATTATTTGTTTTTGGCTGAACCCTATTTTTAACTGCTGATTTGTATGGAGATCTCATTGAACCTGCTTCAAGTTTGCCTACTCAATCTTGGTACGCGGAACAAAACTCTAATTTAAATTATAGAAAAAGATAAATATAATTTGTTCACTATTATATTTCACTAGGCAATGTTAAAATTTTCAGACACAGCTTTGTCTACGATATTGGCTAATAATATCACACACAAAGATGAATAGAGATTCAAAGCACTTTTAACTATCGAAAGATAGGCTTAAGTTTTAACTTTGTATGAAAAATATTTATTTTCACAGATAACGAATACTTAAACAGTTATTTAAAAAAAAAACGAAAAACCATTCAAAGTTGCAGCAGTTTATTCACGTATTTAAGGTAAACATACGAATGCTGGTCGCTGTCCCAATAGTTGACATCTTTAATTTTATGTCATTAGCAATGGAGGTGACAGCAGGGTGTCATCTATTGGTCATTAGAGTATCGAGCGCTCGGAAGTTTATCTTACTATGTTTAAGTAAATTTCACTCTAATCGTTTCACATACGAGTACCGCACTGTTACTGATAGGGATAGATTTCTTAAATAACATCTATGAAAATACCACTCAAAAATCCTACCTACTTACCGTACTTTTTGCTATAAAACTTTTGCCTCGCCCTAAATTTTCAACCGATTTATTAAGTATTTTAGTGCTATGCTGTAATTGTCTCATCATCCCAGCCTATATACGTCACACTACTGGGCACAGGCCTCCTCTCAGAACAAGAGGGCTTGGGCCGTAGTTCCCACGCGGGCCCAGTGCGGATTGGGAACTTCACACGCACCATTGAATTGCTTCGCAGGTTTGTGCAGGTTTCCTCACGATGTTTTTCCTTCACCGCAAAGCTCGTGGTAAATTTCAAATGTAATTCCGCACATGAATTTCGAAAAAGTCAGTGGTGCGAGCCGGGGTTTGAACCCACGACCCTCTGCTCGAGAGGCGATAGGTCAAACCACTAGGCCACCACGGCTTCTCGGGTAATTGTCTACTACTTACATTACTGGTATTTCAGATTCAACAGATTTTTTTATTACTTTCGAGTGTTACTCGTATAAGTTTGACCGCTATGTGTGTCTGTGTGTTTGTCAGTGGCACCGTATCTCTTAAACGGGTAAGCCGATTTGAATGCGTTTTTTTTATTTGAAAGCAGGATTTCCAGCGATAGTTCTTAAACATGTTTCATCAGAATCGGTTCAGCCGTTTTTGAGATATTAAACTTCGAAGTGACAATGTCGGGGGTTTTCCACCTTGTTGCTGGTTAGGTTAGGTTAGGTTATCATAGCATCGATAAACATTGCACGTACAATGTTGAGGGAAAATATAGAAGCACAAAACTACGAGCACCTATGTTATGGCATTATTTTAAAACATTGATATCAGATCTGCAACGTGATACGATCGAAGGCCGAGACCGCAACGTGAGGTATCTATTTCACGATGTTATACTTACGCATGCTGTTCGTACTAGTAAATGCATGCAGCTTTAAGTATTCCGCGTGCGCATGCATACACGTTAAAATTAAACTTCCATATGAAGTTATGCTATAGGTACATTACATAGGTTATGCTCACGAACTACCTAGGTACCTTTGTTATGGTTCATTTTACTGCGCTGTCTCAAACCGTCAATCTTTTTTTCCCGCGCTGAGATACTCTGCTTAGTGGGAGCATTGAACTCTCCCTATGCAGAATTATGCTATTGACAAAAGCGATTTTGGGGAAATTAATGTGTATTCCGTCGAACAGGATGAGTCACTGGCTCAGCCCTGCCCGCTCCAGGGAGTGCCGACTCGCTCGGCTCCCCCTTGGCTCAGTAAAGCCCACAAACTACTTAGCTACCTACCTAATTCTAAAGCTAAAAGCCAGTCACTCACAGTACACGAAAACTTTGATATTTCTTGTAAGACCATCTATACAGAAAATAAGGTTTATAATAATGTGACACAAATCAGTGTAAATTACATAATTAATAATTTCTTTACTACGAGTACACAATCTTCTGGTGAATAAAGAATTACCTAGTCTTAAACGTATTTTAACCCCTGTGAAAAGACAAGGAAAGTGTGTTGTTAATATGAGGCCTGACTTTAAAATCTTTAAATGCTGGGTATAGTTAGTAATTATGTATATAAAATATATCAAATATGCCTTATTGCAATTGCAGACAGTACGAGTACAGATACGGCCGACTGGACTTACCTATCAGTTGGTTGATATAGCCTACTTTGGCTATCGGGCAATAGGTAATAGTGATTATCACTTGGGTATAAACAAACTGTTGATAAGAGGTAGATAGGTAGGTACGATTAGTTACTTTTGCCTATCTATATATAATACATAATTTAAAAGTAGGACGACGAAGCTGAATGGTTGACTGTTTGACACATCAACGGCCAGACGGCCAGCTTAAAATAGTGGGTTGAAACTAGGTAGGTAGGTACCTACTGGCTTTAAAACATTGGCATGAAAACAATGTATCTCACAAGTAATATATAATATATTCAATTAGATTGTTTAGTGCGATTGCCAAGTCAATCTATTTATTCAATACATAATAGTAGATCGTACACCAAGAGCATAAAACGAGCCATTTTACCCAAGACGTTCATATAGCCACCCGAGCCGGTACGGCGAGGGTGGATAGACACGTCAAGGGGAAAATGGATTTAATGCTCGAGTTTTACACTCTGCTTTTCACGTCGATGGCGAGGAAATGAAATAGCAACAGTGAAAACAATTGTTCACTCACTACGTAAATTTAATTTTTCATGCATTACTATATAATTATATTTTTTTTAGTTTTAGTGATTTATTTTGATTGATTTGGTTGATTTTTAGTTTTATAAATAAATAAAAAATGTATAAAAAAATAAAGAAAATTCTTTGTTTGTGGCTGTTGACACCTAATTACCTTGGTCTTAGACGAAGATTTTATTTTATGCACTAGTGCATAAAAAGTCATTTTATGTCACCTAGATCCAGCATAAACACCAACTTTACGAGCATGAGAAGTGAAAAATATTTTTAATATTGATATGGTCACTTAAGATGTTGCTAGGTCAGCTAAGTAGGTACCTACGTAATAACTTAAGACAGAAGGACCCTTAAGTAAGTAGGGACTGAATAAATTAACCAACTTGGTATTACATGGATCTCACAACTTTTTACGGTAGAAGAACTGAGTCGCGAGACTTGTTTTTTAGGGTTCCGTACCCAAAGGGAACATCTATTACTAAGACTCCGCTGTCTGTCTGTCGGTCCGTCCGTCTGTCACTTGAAATTTTCACAGATTATGTTTTACAGTGGCCGCTACAACAACAAATACTAAAAATAAAATAAAGTTAAAAATTAAAGGGGATCGTCACACAAGAAACGTGTTTCATTCTGCGGTTTTTGGTTGCTAGGCTGCCAAGATGATGGCCGTCAGTTGCTAGGGGCAACGCGAGTGACCCTGTGTTGTTTTTAATGTAACTACTTATTAATTTGCGATTTTATTAGTGCTATTTTATAAAACCTTCGATAATATAATAATTTTCTCTAAGACCGTGGTTTATTTTTTTGTGCACCATTAACTAAATAACAATTTAAGATCCACAAACCTCCGACACACACTACACACACTTCACAAAATGTCCGTTATAATTCATACTAAGTTACACTATTTATTTGCAAAGTCAGAATTTAAAATCAGGTTAAGATTTATTCACTAATTCATAATAAGTACGCGCCGTCGGCCGAATTACCGCGTTCAGCCACTTTTTTTCTGCCGCGGCGCGTGGCAAGAGTCTAAAGCGCTATTCAGCCTCCGACAGGGCGAGAGCCAAAGAGGATGAGAATTTAAAATTGTTCTTTATTCAAAATACTTGCACCTAGTGCTTACATTTTGGTGATATGTTTATATTAACTTGTAATGTAATGTAACTAGTTATGTTTGTTCGGGTGGAATTAACATTTCAACTTAAAATTGAAGTGGATATCTTCAACCGATTGAGCTGAAATTTTGCATGCATGTATAAATCCGATGACAATGCAATATTAATTATGACGTAGAGCTGATCTGATGAAGTTAGATGTTGGCCATAGGAACTCTGTAATAAAACGATACGACTGCATCGATTTTGGTCTCATTTGATTCGCGCCAGCAAAAAAGCTGTAAGTATTAGATTTTTTTACAAAAAATATTACTGAACTATTTGTTTTTAAAACATTGTACGGAGGTGCGGAACCCTACATGCGCGAGTAGCTCGCACTCGCACTAGACCGATTTTTTAAAAGTTATGTTATTGACTGCATCTCATTTATTTTTGTAGATAGTCCTACTTCTTCATACATCTTCACAAGACATGTCCCATTCTTGCTTTTTCATTCCGTTGAACATTTTGCAAGATACCTTTGATCGTAATTATATTACTTAAACATAATACAGGTATACTGATTCATTCACTGCAAATGTAACTTAGTAATCCTATATATGTATATGGGATTACCAAGTTATTTATGCAGTTGGTGTATCTAGAAAACTGGACCGAAACTGCAAAATATTTTTTATTTTTCCTTTATTTGTACACTTAACACTAATTGTATTCTGATTTTAAAGCTTCTATGTCTGCTAGAAGTGCCTCAGAGTTTTGATGATCGGTCAGTCAGTCAGTGAGTAACAAAATTAAGAAACTTTTACTAGTTATAATTATTAAACTACTGGTTCAAATTAAATAAAATTTGAAATATACCGTGTTTATAGAATGCCTGCTTGGTTATTGAAAAATCAGGCTTCTAGTTTTATCCACAACGAAGTTATAGGGGGGTCGAAAATGTCCTGAACTGCTACGAGCAAAGTATGGTACGGCCGTGCCGCTTTTTTGCGCAACTTGGCGGGGGCACTGCCGTGCCCCCAGATCTGACTTTCGCTACCGCGGAGCCAGAAGCTCTGTGGGGCACACTAAGCACGGTTGGATTCATTACTCGTAATTAAGTTAAAGTAACATTAATTTATTAAATTACTATCATATTATTGTTGTTCATAGCACAAACAATGAAAGTCTGGTAATAGATTCAATTGAATTACTTACGAGCCATTAAGAGGTCACCTGGGCTTAATGTAAATTGCGTATATTTAGCTCTAGCTTAGGATCAAACCACAAACTACATTAGGTAATCGAAATGAGTCTTTATTGCGCAATAGAATCTGTGAGCGTAGTAAGACGTTCATTCACCTCTGGGGAGATGGGGCGCGCGCCGCGTCGCCGTGCCGGCGGCCGGCCGCGATACTTCCGCCGGACGCTTGCCGGGACACTAGCCGGGTGTACTCGTATTAGCATAAGCTACATCGATTTTTTTTAAGTGTGTTACTGCTGGGTAAAGGCCTGCTCTTCCTTCCGCCAATGCATCATTCAAGTTATCTGAATTGACACAACCTGGTAATGAATGAGGTATCTTAAGTTTAAAATTTTAAATATTTATTATATCTACGTACATAAGCGTACTACGTATATAACCAAATTTATAACCTCCTCCTTTTTTTGAAGTCTGTTAAAACTAGAATTGCTCGCTTATGTACATAGATATAATAGATATTTAAAATTTTAAACATATATATGTATATATATTATATAACCGAATTGATAACCTCCTCCTATATATATTTTGTTTGTTACCTCAGAACTTCGTCATTTATGAACCGATTTGATTTTTGTTTTTTCGTTCTTCTGGGAACTTCAATTAGGTCCCATAAGCACCAAATCAGGATCTGATGATTGAATCCCAAGGAAATCGAGAGAACTCTTCAAATATTGTAGGAACGCCTATGGTAATTTCGATATATTTAGGAGTAACTCGTGCATTTGCTCTTGAAAATCATCATTTGGTGAAGTGGAACTGATGATGAAGAGCAAATTTGACCAATGGAGCGACTACTCAATAACAAGTTACTTCACGGGTTGAATTTCAATTACGAACGCAGTTGCTAAGCAATTTAAGCTCATCATAATTCATATTATGGTGAAATGGAACGGGTGATGAAGCACCAGGACTCCTCAATAATGAACGTCTCCGCATCGGAAAAAGCAATTTTTCTTAAAAGGTGACGAGCAGTTCACATTAAACTATTGTATCTTAGATCTTTTACACTAAAAAGCGTGAAAAAAAAATTATAACAAAAAATAGAACAGACAACAAAAAACCGTGAAAATGATTTTCTACCAGTCTGAAGCGGTGCCTTAGCACGAGCCAGCAGGAGTAATTGAAGTCCAATATACTCGTATAGTTGTAGGTGAGATAGACGATTATAGGTCCACTCCTGCTGGCTCGTGCTGAGGCACCGACTTCAGACTGGTAGAAAATTATTTTCATGGTTTTTTGTAGTCGGTTCTATTTTTTGTTATACATTATTTTCTTTATTTATATCGGGGATTTCAAAAACGGCGAATCTTCGGAAGCCGGAATTCGTTCTAGCTTGGTCCTATCTCCGGGAAAAAGCGTGTTTTCGAATCACTTGCAAGAAAATTAGTAATTTCGACAGTTCTCTTTTTTTTATTATTGCCAGTTTGTTGGCATCTGCGTGATGCATCAGCGGGTATCATATGGTCTTGAACTGGTGAACAGTTTTTTTTTATTTATGTATTTATTAAGCTTACTTTTAAAGCTTAGATTTAAATACGTATCTTCTCCAAAAAACACGATAAATAAAAAAAAATCTCAAAATAAAAATAAATAAATAATATAATAAACTTGTTAATGTGCCAACATGTGAAAGGAGCATTATTGGGAACATTAAATATTAAAATCATATTATCAGATTGCTTTGAAGTCAAGTGAAGCAGAAGAAGCAGACATACAAAATTCAAAATTCAAATCATTTATTCAGTAAATAGCGGCCTATTCCACGTCAATTTTTAAACTACAAGCAGGCTATATTCTAAATATACATAAAAGCAGTACATAAGTATACATATAAAACTTGACGGTAAATAATTTTCAAAAATAAATCAAAAGTAGGTCCAACTGGTAGTTTCGGCTTTCTCGGTTATTTATTAGTTTCGAGTGATTTGCGAAATAATATGAACACTAGTGATGAGGCGTGAAAGCGGCGCCTCGCTTATCGATAGCCCAACAATAAAAGGTCAACCCTCGACGCGCGCGGAGGAGACGCGATGCGTGTACGCCTGCGCACAGATCGCCGGAAACGAGACATTAAATGTAAGTCAAACGACGATCCATCACAACGGATCATTACTTCAGCACGATATCGAATGCGGACGGTTAATTTCCGTTGTGTCAACGCAAATAAATAAAAGCAAAATAAATATGCAGCCGATAAGTACGATACAAGATAAGTAGCTCCAAGGTCAGTTAGTTGTCATGCGACTCTATTAAACAAATTTTTTAACCGTGGTTTATGGGATGTGCCAGTCCTAAATTCGTTTAATCACAGTTATAATAACTTAAAGTTAAACTCGTTCAGTACAACATTGCCGTGGCAAGCAAGTATTATTCTATGGTAATCAGTCACCCGACACTATCGGCGCGGTTAAATTAAACTTAAACGGCTTAAAATGGGCTGCTTAGTGCTTCTGACAATGAAGCAATTTTAATGCCAAAATGTAGAGCTCACAAAGTACTATGACTTAGTATAATAATCTGAAAACAATAAAAAATCTACTTTTTGATCTTTATAAATGGTAACCATAGTAATTGTTCGTGATGACTAACTTTCAAACCGCTATAACTCAAAAAGTTGCTTAGGTGACTAGACACGTTCTTTCCGTGGACGCTTCATCTACTATTACGAACAATCTGTCTGTTGTTTCCTTATTCTATTAAATTCGGCATAAAATATAATGGCAGCTACATTTGACTCTAAAACCGAGGAAGCTTTAAATGTAGATCAGCCGTGGAAGGAAAATAGTCGTAAAGATATACCATGCGTGATCGATCATCGATCTAAAAAATAGTTACTACCTCAAGGAAATTGGTCCCAGCAAGGGAAATTAGGTGCGAGAGCGGATATAGTTGTGTTATGTCAAGCCAGGTTGTAACACGGCCTGTGAATACTTATTGTGAACGTGCTGCGCTGGTTGTCGCAGCCGGAACAGACTTCCGCCGGTGACTCACCGCCTCATGAAGAGCTATCGCCGCGCATTTTTCACCGGGGAGGGCTTAGAAAGGGCTGACCGACTTAATTTATATTGGATTGTTTTGTTTTTGGGGAGCACCTCGGGTTTTAGGGAGAGCGTAGCCCAGTACCTTCTCGACCGTCAAGTGCATGTACAACTTATGTCATGATACATAAAAGTGATTGTTTACAAATAATAATAAGTATAAGTCGTAACTAAGAAAACCAACAGCTCTTAGTAAAATAAAAGACTGGAGAAAGGTCCTTCTTGTATGTAGTAGGTAATGTACTGAATGTAACGTCATTTTGTCTGTGCGTGCGTATCCGCTACTATTATGTACTGTCCATGCAAGAGAGACCTTGCTTATGTTTTTACCATTAATAGTTTGTCTAAAACCTGTAAAGGAGCAACTCTAGTAGTACATTTATTTATTTCAGCTCTAATGATTTCGTTGAAATACGCTATGTGGGAGTTTTGGGGGCGAACAATCAAGGTAGATGGGTCTCTTTGAAAAATGCGCGTTTAAATCATAAATATCACTAGACAATTCGCACCAATTGACCTAGTCCCAAAGTAAGCTTAGCAAAGCTTGTGTTATGGGTACTAAGCAACGGATAAATATAATTACATAGATATAGATACATACTTAAATACATATTAAACACCCAAGACCCGAGAACAAACATTCTTTTTTTTATACAAATATCTGCCCCGACACGGGAATCGAACCCGGGATCTCAAGCTTCGTAGTCAGGTTCTCTAACCACTAGGCCATCTGGTCGTCTGGTCTTGTCGTCTAAACCGTCTAAACCGCGTTTACCCCAAATGAAGCTCTTTCGCTCGGTACTAAGTAATAAATCGAAATTTTATTATAACAACCAATATTTTAAACTCAAATACGAGTATGTGAACAAAACATTATAATATGACGATAAACATAAAATATTTCCATAATAAGTCGTAGTCGTAGTCGTCTAGTATAACAGTCGCGCAAAATACCCGAACTTGTCTAACGGAAATGCAGGAAGCTATTTATATTATGAATTATTACCGAAGAACTATTTTCAGACAGTGTAAAATCAAAAGGGGAGTGCCACTTAGACACTAAAATGAATGTTAATGCTTGCAAGTAAATATTAGATAATACGAGTACATATATTTACTTGAAAAGTTGTAACAACAAAGTACCTATACCTTACTATTTTTTTCTAATTTAGTTATTAAAACATTATTTACATATATTTTGCATCCATTGAAGATTAGGTATTTTTATTTAGTTTTTTGTACTTCATTTGCATGGTATCTCATATATTATGTTTGAAACTTTAAAAAATCAAAATTGTAACCTTAAATCTTACTGAGACGATTACAACAATTAAACACAAATTTCCGAAAATGTGATATTTTATTTACACAGTGAGATCAACTTGTGACAACTTGAACATTACTGGCCTACAACCACAACGCAATGCAGTTTCCGCTTGCAAAACAGATTGCGCTCAGGCTTAACTACACCATTGATTCATGGTTAATTGGTGTATCCCGTCATTGTACCTACAAATGTCAGGGAAACTAAAGAATTAAATGGTAAACAAAATCATGTTGTAATGACAATTCTTTAAAATAAACCAGCCCACGTTAACAATCATTAATAAATTATGATAATGTTATTGATATAATTATAAAATTAAACATCCATTATTATAAATTAAACATTTATATGCTTGCTAGAACTTGTTACGTAAATACAGCTTTGCATGGTGTTGACTTAAGAATGAATATTTCTACATTCTACAGTTTTTATTGATTAGTTCTAATTTTTGACAACATTGGGTTGATTGAACTGCGCCCACTTTAAAAGCAAAAAAAAGAAAAACAATGACACTCCATAAAGAAGGACAAAATACTTGACAAAAATGGTAATAATGAATGATGTAATAATTATGTCTCTACTCGCAGCTAATATTTTTTGGTTTACTTACGCAATATTTAAATGTTTCCCAACTTTAGGTCAGTAGACTTGTATAGATAATCCTGTGCACATGTTAAGTTATAACTGTCTCTATAGAGAGATGCGTGATGCGTCCGTAAAGTTATCTACATAAATCTTGCACGCCTGCATTGTCTTATGCACAAAGCTCCGGAGTAGCCAATGCATTGTACTCTATTTGTTTGTCCGTCAAACAATTACATAATGAAAGTTGCATGTAACAATATACCGTACCGATATGCTCCAATGGCATTATTATATCGATTAGTAAATTCAGCTTCCTTGTTGGCACTGTGATTGACTTGCGCAACCCGACCGCTAACCTGGTTGTACTTGCTTATTTTTACCGACAAAATTATTATCCGACAACAAACAATGCAAACTGCAGTTTCGAGTTACATCATTGTAGCTAAACACTTGTTGGGCAACCGTTATTAGTTAACGACTGACAGTGATAAAGAACTTATAACAGGAGTTTTGTAACTACCGCTGAGAGATGTAGAAAAAATAGCTGTTATCCTAAGTTCAATCAAAAGACGAATATTACGGCTAGTCAGTAGAAAATCTACATAAAGCGGCTGCAGTGCCGTTCGCATTGACGCGAGCTTAAAGTATTGATTTCTACAGATTAAAAGTGGCGTAAGTATATCGGAGGCTGCAGCAGGGAACTGTACCGCTTTGTAATCGGCTTATGAGCATGTTACACTATCATGGTTACTTTAAAGATTTTGACCATACGCTTTTCTTAAGATAATTGTGTTTGATTATGATACATAGAACGTAACCCAGAGATAAAGAACTCAACAGAAACAACTATTCATAATTTCTAGTAAACGCATAACATAGACAAGCGTAATAAGTACTGTGTGAGAGTGATACTTTGTTTCATGGCGCAATAGGGGTGTGCACATATTTTTTTATATATACCATTTCTGTAAAAGTAAAAAATATATTTTTATATTGTTTTAAGATATCCATATTCAATAGTAACTCAGTAATACTTTGGTTAGCTCTACATTTTGAGATTAAAATCTCAATTTAAAAAAAAAGGTGACGACATGTTCTTTCCGTGGACCCTTCATATACAACCACTCGACATTACCCCTTCGAGCCTTCTTTTGTCATTTAGGTTAGGCGAATTAGACACGTCATCTCTCTTAGGTACATAAACCAAAACATAAACAAAAGACAACTTTATAATGACAGCAGATTTGAAAACTCAATCCTGAACTTCACACATTAAATTGAACATCTTGGAGATACCTTTTATTTAGATGGTTATTTTATTTGATATTTACTACCGTTGTCAAAAACACATCAGGTACGTTATACATTACAGAAATTCTACGCAATGTAGGCGTTAGTTTAGTAGGCGTTTATTGGTGCTGTAGCCACATGAGAGCACAGGCCGATTCAGTAAATACATGCAGTAAGTACCTGAATGAGCTCGGGCTTAAACTCGGAGACACGTGTTTTCCCAGAGATAAGACCAAGCTAGCTCGATTGCTCGCCTCCGAAAGCTCCCACATAGCAAATGTCTTCAAAATCGTTAGAGTCGTTTTCCAGAATAAATAAATATTCAAAGAAATGCTCGTTTAAAGGTATAAGATTAACTAAGAAGCTATTTTAGTATTAAGCTTGGTCATGTCTTTTGGTGTGCATTCTCCCCGATGAGGAAACCACTTAGGTTGACATTGTGAAAGGAGCTCGGAGGTGCGCGGGCGCGCCGCTCGCCGGCGTGGGAGAACTTGTTCCTGGATCACAGCCACTGGCTCACACTTTACTTCACAGAGGACTCTGGAAACAAAGAGGAATCACGATACCCTTTAAACTGACAAAACGACTGATTGAAATTATAATATAATTTAATCAAGAGATTAAGAGAGGCATAGCAAAGTTAAAGTTTTTATTTAAATTATCCGACATGATTGTGTATGCATTTCAACGATGCGACGCAGCGCTTTAAATTGTTCACAATGTGCTCGAGAGCGCTCAAGCGGTTTTCAGTGGCGTATTTTAGCGTTTTTTTATTATATATACCTAACGTAGGTATCGGCACCTACTTAATTTGATTAATTCACTTTATTTTCAATTATTTTTCTATTACTTTATAATTAAATGTAAATTATGGAATTTAATAATTTTACGTACATAAAGCCCTTTTATTCTGAGAGGAGGCCTGTGCCCAGCAGTGGGACGTATGTAGGCTGGGACGAACTACATAAACCGAGATACATAAAAATGCTGGTATCTAAGTGTTCGAAATTCCCTGAGACATGCATACATTTTCTAAGGGAGATACTACTCGTAGATGCCATATATACTTAGAACTGTGCTGTTTTATGTCTTAATAAAGTTAAAAGTATAGTTTTCTCCTTAAGGCAACGTCATAAACACCCTCGAATATTCCTAGCTAGCCGCACTCGCTATAGTTCAAGTTGCTCTAATCGTTTCAGATTAGTTGCGGCTCGCTCGATAAAAGCTACTGAGAAGTGCAAAAAAGTTAAACTCATATCTTGACTTACGGCTATAGTCAGGGACGTCAACTAATGTTTATTTGTTCATAAATTATATATAGGCCATGATAAACTATACCTGAGTACATACGGTGTGACCTGTAATATGAGCAAATAATTAAAACATAGATCGTACTCGTCAAACTGAACAACATTGGTTCAGCAACTTTTAAAAATAATTAGTTTTTTAATTTTTATTATATTTTAAAGTTTATTCGAAGAAGCAATGTAAAGCAAAATGCTTGATGTTTTTAGCGTGACAGGTGACGTCAGTTGGGTTCTAGGATGGCGTAGGTACATACATTGATTACAGTATTTAATTTGTATGCAAAAAGGAAAAATCTAAAGACTATTATTTTTAAAAGTCGCTGAACTTATGTTGTTCAGTTTGACAAGCACGATCTATGTTTTAATTATTTGCTCGTATTACAGGCCACACCCGGTATATTAATCGATACACGGTACGTTGCGTTATATGGGTCCCATATTCGATGTCGACGCTCTACCACGACATCGCTGTTGCGATGCCATACCTAACTCTCTTATGTCGATGTTGACAAGCCTGTGTAGAACACGAATACCGGGAAACAAATGGTACTCGTACACCGGTTGGTATAACACAACCACACTTATAAGTTATACTTCGTGAAACTACGTGTTACGTTATTTAAATTATTACTAGTGTCAACTATTGCATGTTATATTTAGAAGTGCTTAGTCGTAAAAATGCTTGCGACGCTCACGTCAAAGCGGTCAAAATGTGTGTGGGTTCGCCGAACTATGAACGCTCGCGTGTGGTCGTACCCGTATGAACTGTAATAAATTTATCTATCGCTCTATGCAGTACATACTCTATCTTGGTTCGACTCAACACATGTGCCACTTCACATTCCATAAACCACGAAATATTCTACGTACCTACGTGTCTGGAGCTTACATTTGTAATTAATTTGGTGCGGTGCGATCGCGATGGCCCGAGTTTTATGACAATTATTACACTGCAGGAACTGTCTTGCGACACGGCGCGGCACAGCGCTGACGCGGGCTCGGCGGGATTGTCTCGATTATGCGCCATCTGTTTACATTCCCATAGGAGTTTGTCGACGTCAAACGCGCCTCCACATAATAATGACGGTCCTAGTCTCATGGGTACAACGCATAATATTAGCTTTTCGCTGGTTAGTAATAAGCTGGGCAACGGTAAACATTCAAGGCGCTGGAATCCTTTTCAAAGGAATCAAGATTACGTGATCCCCATACGTACTTACTTGTTAAAGGAGTTGTTCCTGTATTTGTACTGGCTATCTGAAAAACGGCTCTGATAGATAAAGTTCACATTCTACCAAAGTATAGGGAGTTGTTGTTGCTTGACTTGTCACTCTCGTGATTTCTACGAATGCGATACCTACCTTAAGTACTATACCAGACTTCTTGCGAATAAGAAGTGGCAGTTATTTCTAAAGAAGCGGTCTTGGTACATGATAGCCAAAAATACCTACCTACTTATTCTTACCTGAAATGTCGCTATTTAAAATGTTTCACGCTGAAGTGTCCGCCATTGCAAGCGCAGCAAAGTTATGCACGCACACGCGCCTCCACGGGACATCCTTCCGGCGGTTTTGGACCCCAACAATCGGTTAACACGTGCGCCGACTACATAAATAGTCCCAGCGACACACTATACTGATATTAACTGCCGACAAATGTACTTAAGACGTGAATAAAACGGCTCCACGTGTCTTACAGTATGGTAAGGTAGGTACGAGTATTTTAGCTTTAAGCCGCATTATGGATAAGTTAAATGCTAATCGAATAAGAATTAGCTAACGGTGTTCAGTTCAACTGAAGTTTCCATGGCAGTACGAGTATTATAAGTGTTCAAAAATCACCACAATATTCACTATCTGTCACTAACTTCGTTATTCCTCACTCTGTCTGTCTGTAGTTGTTGATGTCGTACTCAGTGTATATTCTTCACCATCCAGGTTTACACGAATTTAGCTGTGGCCAGTCGTTTACCAAATCGTGCTGTTGCGATGCAAGCTCTCGCACAGCACGATGACTAACTTCGTTTCCACGGTAGACAAGCACGAACTCAGTGTATTCTAAAATGACCGACCAAGAACGCTTTTTCGTGGTCGATTTTAGTCACAAGCGACTCCTCAGCTCGATAAAGTAGGCAACTAGTCTGCTCGTGTGAGTACAGTCTTAGGTAGCCTCGTGTCGAAATGTTACATGAGTGGTTTTCGTCACTTTTATCTAGTAGTGCAGCAAAATTAGACACAGTTTTTTTTAATAGTCAGAAATTAACTACATTCATCTATCACGAGATCTCCTCGTGACCACGGCCGCTGCAATGTGGATGAAACGTGGAGGTGATCTTAGCAACATAGACAGATAAGTCAGTAATCGTGATTAAGTCACGGGTGATATAATAAATGATTGAAAATCGTGCAAAGTTTGCATTATAACTACGACATCGCTTGTAAACTTAACACCTAACTGGCTTACTGCTCAAATTAGCCGCACACTCGCAAAAAACGACCGTCGGATAGAGGCGCTCCTACGAGAACAATGCGAGGAACGACGCCATCTGTGCCCCGAACACAACACACGCAGTGTTTTGTTAATACTATGTATGTACGATATATTACAAAGCAAAACATGAGTGACACAGATTCGGGGAGAAAACGGGGAGTATTTGCATAGTATCTTTTTCAGACTATCCACCTTCGTTATTAACTTAATGATATCATTAATTTTAACAAATGTGATACAAAAAATGAAAAATCGAAATTTATTTTCCTTGACGTAGGCAATGACCTAATAAATTAGTGTCTAGGATGCAGGAAAATTCCAGACATACATTGGATTATGTTCCGAAAAATTTAAAACCTTTAAGTATTGCATCTAGCCCTTGTGCATGTAGCGGTGACAGTATACAATTGGATATTGACACTAGAATACTCGTACTGTAAAAATATTAACGACACAACATTGCAATGTACAAAATGATTGTGACTATAAATGTAAATTATATGGAGCTACATTATTATAGTTGTGTAGCTCCTGTTTTATGTTAATAACCGCACAGCTCTCAATTGATACCGAGCTAGTATCTGTTACAAGGACGAGCTCCACGGCATAATTGTATAGCTGCCTACTTTAATTAAGTGATGGACAGAATAGATATGCCGCATGCTACGACTCCGTCTTGTCACGACAGAAGGACGCACTGTGCCAAATTGTCAACGTTATTTTCTTTATTTATATAAATGGAAATATTTTTATGTCCCTCTTCGTTTACTTAATGTACTTATAAAACAAACAAATACATTATGTACTTATCATTTTCATGTAGCTGAATAAGGGAAATACAAAAGCCAACAGTATAATAAGAAGTAGAATTCTAGGTTCCAAAGTTTGTCATGGCAGGCAAAGTATGTAGATTGGATTCTCTATCGACATATTTAATTGATAATATCTTTATTATTATTTTTGTTCGACTGGATGGCTAAAAAGCAAGTGGGCCTCCGGATGGTAAGAGATCACCACCGCCCATAAACATCTGCAACACCAGGAGTATTGCAGATGCGTTGCCAACCTAGAGGCCTGAGATGGGATACTTCAAGTGCCAGTAACTTCACCGGCTGTCTTACTCTCCACGCCGAAACACAACAGTGCAAGCACTGCTACTTCACGGCAGGATTAGCGAGTAAGATGGTGGTAGCAATCCGGGCGGACCTTGCACAAGGTCCTACCACCTGCAATCTGCTTAGAGAAGAGTTACTATATTAGCTTTACTGTTTGAGTTGTTGAATTGGATAATAATAAACAATAGCATGCAGATTAACTAGCTTTATGTTTACATGATAGTACATGGAGGGACGGCCTATTTACTTTAAAATTAATTGTAATGGATATATTCGAACGCATTAATTTCACAAAATCCATCCTGTTTCAAAGGCAAATTTCAAGTTTTCTAGACGATTTGTGTTGGACATTGATGAAACTCGGAAAAAATAGAAAATATATGCTTAGCCGAGTATCGAATCTGGATTCTCATCAATCGCTCGGTAATGCGGTTAGCCCATACCACGACTTTTGCCATTCATATCATCATCATATCAACCATACATATATTGGCTTCCCCCATATACTCTAGTTGCTTCGGCTGGAGGCGGCCTGTATATCCACCGTCGTAGTTGCCTTACACTGCGACTCAATGTGTTCTCAAGACAGTATTTAAAATGTTTGCACTATTTAATTGATCAATCAATCAGACAAGCATTACTTTTAAACAGACGAAAAAAAACGGAGGAAATTATATATTTATATATTTTTTTATGTATGACCACGCATAACTTTTTACAGAGTAGTCCGATTTTGATAATTCTTTTTTAATTTTATTTTAAAGCGTATACTCCGAAGGTGGTCCCATATAAATTTGAAAAAATTAAACCGTCGAAAAAACTGAAAAGCAAAAAAGTAATAAACCTTTTTTATTTAACCTTAATCTAGGTACTAGTTTGAAGTCGGTGCCTCAGCAATAGCCATCAGGAGTGGACTTATAGTCGTCTACCCGATGGGCTTCTATCACTCCTTCTGGCTCGTGCTGAGTAGTACCTACCTAGGTTAAGGTTAAATAAAATGGAAGATGGGTCGTGTGCTTGTGTGAGACGCTACTTGCTCTGACACGCTGGCTCCTTCCCATCTCCATGGAACCTGCAACAGAGCCGGTGCAGCATCCGAAGCGGCTGAAAAAGCAAAATTATCCAAATACAGGGTCTAGGCACCGAATATGACTTTGTCCCATTCGGTGTCGAGACCCTTGGTCCGTGGGGTCCTAGCGCTTTAAAATTTTTTAAAGAAATTTCGAGAAGATTAGTAGAAGTCACAGGTGACCGAAGAGCTGGCAGCTTCCTCGGACAAAGAATTAGCCTAGCTATTCAAAGAGAAAACGCTGCCAGCATCTTCGGGACCTTGCCTAAGGGGTACCCTTTATGTAATTTGTTTTAGATTTAGTTTACTTATATTTTTATTTTATGTAAGTTTTTTATTTTATGTAGGTATAAGTTTTTTAAGTATAGGACTGTTTTTAATTGAATACATTTTACATATTACAAAAAGGTGTATTAATTTTTGCTTTCCAGTTTTTTCGGCAGTTTAAAATGTTTTTTTTTTATTTTTAACATCCATAAATTAACCTGCCTTGTAATGTAACTGTACTTCCGATAGTAACGACTGACTTGAAATTTTGTACTAATTTAGAGCTCCATGACTAGTCAATAACCAAGTACCGTCTACAAAAATGATGTATTAAAAACGTATTCTTTTCACAAAAACTTAGCTATTTGTTGTTTCTTTCCTAGCCAACTGTTTTTATCGACGAGTCTACGAGTTTGTAATAGTAAGTAGGTACTTACCGATGTATCACGTTTCGTTCCACTGAAATGATTGATTTTAATTTACGACTATTTTCATTAGACCCTTGTTTCGTTAATTTGTTGCATCGCTGTTCCTGGAACCCAATGTTGTGGCGACCAGGCGTTGTAAGTGCGTCTACTGTTAGGTTTACTAAACTAAGTAGAAAGCACTTCAGTTCAGTGTATTATACTCTTTCAGTTATTGTCTAGACTAAACATGCCAGCACTTACTAAATACATCCGCTTTGTTTTAGTTCAAGGCATGACTCCTTCACCTACCTACTTATTTATAATAAAAAATAATCTAAGCCAGACGAAGCGGATGCTCGTCAAAATTTCTAACTAAAATATAGTATTTTATCCATACAACGTAATATTATAAATGTGAAAGTGTGTGTGTTTGTATGTTTGTGTCTTTCACGTCAAAACGGAGTGACGGATCGACGTGATTTTTGGCATAGAGATAGTTTATGGGCCAGAGAGTGATACCGGCTACTTTTTATCCCGGAAAAATGCACAGTTCTACAACAATAGCGCGCGATAACGATAGCGAGTTATATCCCGTGGAAATATAGCTACTTATACGTGAAGGGTCCACGGAAAGAACATGTCTAGTCACTTTTTTTTAAAATGAGATTTTAATGCCAAAATTTAGAGCCCACAAAGTACTATGACTTACCATTGAATTAAATAATCTGAAAACAATATAAAATCTAAGTATTTTTTTATCTTTGAAATAAATGGTAACCATAGTAATTGTTCGTGATGACTAACTTTCAAACCGCTATAACTCAAAAAGTTGCTTAGGTGACCAGACTACTGCATACAAATTTCATCCAAATCTATCCAGCCCTTTTAGCGTGAATGTGTAGCAAAACAAGCTCGCACGCACACGCACATACACCTTTTTACTATACTAGTTCGGTCTACATTATGTCCCACTGCAAGTCACAGGCCTCCTCTTACAATGAGAGGTTTTGAGACACAGTTCCCCCACGTCCAGTGAGGATTGGGAACTTCACACACACCATTGAGTTTCTTTGCAGGTGTGTGCAATTCAGGTTTCCCTACGATGTTTTCCTTCACAGTTAAGGTAAATTCAAGCGTTATGTTTCGCACTAGCGTTCCAAACTTCAATATGAAAAGTAATAAATTGAGAAATAAATGTAGCTGCATATCATCACTACTTTTAAAAAAACTCGTATTCCAAAATGGATATTTTTTCTGAGTGCACTTTATGACCATTACGTCAAGGTTCAATTTTGTTGCCGCATTGATTTGAGATACGAGATTTTTTCAAAGTAGTGACGATATGTATTAGTATAAATATACATAGCTCTCTGCGCCAGGTGGGAAAGTTTTCATAGCTTTGTTTAAAACGGCAGCGGCTTTATGTGATAACAGAAAACATTTCTTTTTGTATGCCGTATTTGTAAATTCCTTATAGAACAGACGGCCTAAATATGAAACGTGAATCGAAACTGCTCCAATCCATTCGAGATGGGTTATGTTACATTATTAGGTAGAATTAAAAAACATACTGAAACAATAATTAGGTACCTACAACGCTGTTGTTAGCCTCCTAAGTCCCGATAAAGCGGGGGGGAGGGAGGAAGCCACTATCTGCGAGCTGTACGGATATGCCGGATTTGAACTAGTCACCATTGACCTTCCACCGCTTTGCCAGTGGCGTAACACGACATTGTAACGCGAGAAACAATATGTTTACCGAATTTGAACGTCTACTTACCTACATACGAGTATGTTCTTATAAATAACATAATCAACTCAGAAAAGTTGTCATTTCAAAGTTGAATATCTTAAAAACGGCTGAAACGATTTTAATGAAACATAGCTAAGAACCGCCCCGAGGACACTCACTTTCATCTACTATAAACCTCATCGACAGAGGTCCTTCCGTTTGAGAGTTCCGATGCTATATTTATAACGCCCCTTTTTTGCGTTGGGGGTTAAAATTTCTTTCCGCTGACGCGTATGACTACAATAACGAGTAATTTTATTTTATTTTGAAAACGCGTTCTTAAATTTAAGTGTTCGGAACCCTCAGTGCGCAGTCTGAATCTTAGGCGGCTTTTCTGAAACAATTGTGGGAGGCTTTTGAACCTACCAGTGGCGAAGCGTTCATGGAAATAGAACCCTATTCTCATCGGCTTGCCCAATTTACAAAATAGGACAACATACATTATGTACATCCACTTGAACAAATGAAAAGGAAACTTTAGATAAATACTGGGCATTTTATATGCGTTGTTACTATACTTATACACAGATGTAATCCGTGCCTCACAGTGCAACATAGTTTACCTATATTTATACAGTGAAACATGTCATTGTATGGAGCTAATTGATGCTCACCATGTATGAGTCGTATCCTGCATGAGATAATGCAATGCACGCGCATAATATGCGACTAGCTGCCATGATTGGTAATATCTGCCTCTTAGGTAGACCCATACTATTGCAACCAAACAAACCTTACTGCCAACATGCCTCCGCGAGCGGAGCAAACTCCGCTCGCACTCAGTTTAACTTAGGTACATCGATCAGTTACGTGGAAGTACCGAACTTCTATTATATTCTTCATTGCAAGTTATGCTGAGTCCGTACGGGGAATCTGTTCCGCTTGCGTTGGAAAGTGCGCATGGCTTTTATGCATTTTCAAAAGTGATATTAGAAAAGCCCGAAACTATTGCATCCGGTATTTAGATAGATTTAATTTTACTAAGTATAATAGCAAAGTTTCGTTAATGTTTTGCCCTGTTTCAGATTTCACTCGGAATGCAGTTCGAGTTTGACGTCTCGGAGTAGCGGGTAAGTTTACAGTTATAAGTGTACGTATTGGTTGCATAATATGCTTTCTATCATCAACATTTTCATTTTTGTCCAGTTTTTTTTTTTTACTTCAACACTCAATTAGCCATTAAATCCTAGTGCTCTACTGAAGTACGTGTACGGGGAGGAAAGCAACAAAATAATGGTATAACGTTCGGTAAATACGAGTAGACGATACACGCTTGACGTCAACGCGACACGTTTTAGCACTTCACAGCTACAAGTGCATTTTAACACCCGGGCCACAACCCCACACAGCTTAAATTGAATGAAATAGATACTAAAAGATAATCTGAATAGCAACAGCGTTCTTGGTATATTGTGAACATTGACACCGGAGATCTTTGCAAGACATACTATGTCACAAATGTATGTTCTATCCGAAATTCGTCACTAATGATACTAATGAATTCGACTTTATAGCTCTCGTTAACTTAGTGTTTCTAGATGAAAAAAAAAGTTCCTGATTCATTGAAGCATGTGTGAACCTAGCGAACCCAACAGCTCTCCGCTTTAAAGGACTGTGCTCACTCGCGCAATTAAACTATGAATGTCGAAACCCTCGCGGGAACCCATACGACAGTCTGCTCTATACAACATGTATGATATTTCCTTGGGGTTGGAGAGCTCACCAGGATGGCTAGTATTTTAGTTAGATACAAGTTAAATAAAATGAAAGTTATAGGTCCTCGTGATTTATTGACATCGATTGCAAATCAATCGTGGCAATTAATATAAGTAATAAAATTATAAATAATTTAATCAACATCGTAAAGATGAATGTCTACGACCAAAATAACACGTTTGACAAATAAAATGAAATGCAAGAAACTGTGCGTGGTTTTAAAGACCAAACCACACACTACACTTATTTTATCGAAATATACCTACTCAGGTTTATCGTACTTGAGTGTGTTGTGTACATACCTACACAATGTGGAGGTAAGCGCTTAACGTACTAACATAAATAATTTAAGTTGTGGCGCCGTACACGAACACTTGAACTAGACGTCTACTATCAAACCTAAAGTTGTGCAGCGAGTTCTGTTCTCGATTTGGAAGTTGCCTTGTTGACTCTGTGCTCGTAGGTACAATCCTGCCCCGTTCGGTGTATCCACGCTGCGCACTTCCACGATACCTGTCAGTCGGTATTGTAAAAGTGACCAATTGATGATTATTTTGGAAAACTAGGGCCAACTGTCTTGACGAATCAGTACCTAGATTATTATTATTATTATTATCGTACGGCCTTTCAAAGATACAAGTCCTGCGTTTCTAAATAAATAAATAAATACTAAATAAATAGAACCTAGATAAATACTAAAGTTATCGTTTAGTTAGTTCCTTATTTGTATCAAGGCCAAATTAATGATTGATTTTCTTCCTGGTCTACCAGTTCTTATGTCGCTGCAATAGGTAATTACTAAGTCATTACCGTTGAGTTGGTTAATGTTTGCTTTCCATAATGAGTTCCAAAGTTCTAGTCGCGAGATTCACACCAATACGTCGTGCCGCAGCGTATTGTGTGTTTAACTGTGCAGCGCCCAGTTCAAGCGTCGTTTGCATCTTACTGCATTTGTAAAATAACGGTACCTCGCCCTTTTTGGAATAGAATCAATTTACAATCGCTTAAAAGCCTATACCCCGTTGGAGTGCATCACCATGCAAGAGCGCCAACAGAGCTAGTATGGCACGCCGTATGAGCGATTAATTATTCACGAGCCGATTACGATTTACAGTCAATTACATGTCCATTAAGCTGCCCTTTGACGCGACTGTGGGATGCAAATCACGGCGCGTTGTCGCCTGGTTCGTGCGTTCGAAATTTTGCAATAAAGGATCCACTTCATCCAGTAATTTGGTGCGTTATGCAAACAGAGGGGAGAAACTGTTTCAGTGAGAGCTCTGCCATCCGGTCTAAATATAACCAGGCGGAGACAGCTGGCGAGGGCGGCGGGTGGCGCGGCCGTCGACCCGCCCGCGCCTGGCCCAGACCTCACGCCTCGCGTGGCTACTGCTCCGCACCTCCGGGCTTCCCCGCTCACTACCTTCCGTAACACCCGCAAAAGAAATTATACGCTCTGAGAAATATAGTAAGACGTTACCCGTGACGTAAGTAGGATTTCCTCTCGCCCCAAACGGACAAGCATCAAACAGGACAAGCCAATTTAAGACAATGTGCGAATATAGACGAGCGGAAACAACTGGTTGACAGTTACCCGTAACAGTGTAAATAATTAGGTATACTAGTATGGCTGTGAGAGTAGCCTTTTTGGCTGTTGATAGTGACGGCGAACGTCTGTTGCCGCGCACGAGCCGCGACCGCGAGTCGGTCGGCAACGCTCGATTACGCTCACATGACGTTACAAAATCCGTGTGCAGGTCAATAGCACCGTTAGTCGAAGGTCTTGGCCGCTGAGCTCCGACCCACTTCCCATTCTCTTCTGTTCGACACCCACCCTCCCGCCGAGCGCTTACTTTTTCGTGCACCCACGTAGGGCCTGCGCTCTACCTAGAGCTACCTAACCTTCGGGCTTCGTCAACCATATTGAGAGTTTCGAAAGTGAAAAACAATTAGACGAGTTATTTTAGTGTAAGTTTTCACACAACAAAACAATTATATTTAATTCAAAATGAATTAGGTATGTACCTGTTTAACAAACTACCATAAGTTGCAGTGTGATTGTAACTTGACGAGAAGAGGAGTGGCATTTGTCCCAAATACATACAGCAATATTTGGCATAAATATCGCAAATGCAGGTTCGAGAATTATCTACCATTAATTGCCTAACAAAGGTCTAAGACATCTTAAATAGAAAACATTGATTAATATCAAGTACGAGTATAATACACAATATCTCGAATAGGGAGCCGTACCAGGTGGTGCTGTATGCATGTTGCGTTTTGTTTGATCGATGACCAGAAGCCCAGACGTATAGGTACAAAAACAAAAATTGACATTTTAAAAGCCAGTTGGGTAATTTGCAAGAAAAACTAAACTTACTGGGGTTTTCTTTTCTAAGACGGAGTCCACATTTGTATTATTTTAGCATATATCTCTGTCGCGTAACACTGACGAGTATCATGATTAATAGTTTGGACACCCAAATCATATGTATCGCATGATCGGCTTTTTTCACATCCAAATGATACTTGTTCGTGTCACACGAGATACAGTGCGCTGAAATAGTAGTACAAATGCAGATTCAGCCCAATCAAGATATTTGCAATCCAAGCTTGCACTACAGCTGTTTCAATCCCATGCTTTGGAGTACAGGAAAAGGGAATTTTCTGAGTTGCACCGGTAGGTGGTGCACCGCCCGCGCCCCGTCGATCAATAGCCGCCGCGCCCGCGCCCCCCGCGCCCGCGCTTGCACCAGCACCACCCACTACGGTAGACCGAGACCTAATAACATTCATTATCATAGTTCTTTTATTGTTTACACGGCTTATAGTACGCGTTTAATTTAACCGATTGTTTTCTAAACAGTTACTTTAAATAAAGCAACTTGTATTTTTATACAATAGTGGCTGCTGCCCACGATTTTGCCTGCGCAAAATTCGTTCTGCGCAAAACTTCAACTCTCTAGGGTAAAGTATGTTAGGGTAGGGTAGGTATGTTTTTTATTTTTCATCCGGAAAAAGTACCTATATATATGCGTTTTTTGTTTGAGGGCGTGTTCGGGGTATGTGTGTTACTATTTTATCTCAAGAAGTTAACCGATTTGGACGCTGTTTTTACATTATACTATATTGGTACCATTTTGGGGCTGCTTCTTAGGCAGATTAACGCTCTAAAGGCGCTACTGAATGTTTTAATACGGGGAGAAAGTAAGATACTCATAATTTTTCAAATACATAACTTGATACATTTGATAAAGAGTTTCCGATAAGCGGTCGTATAAATCGAATTCACCTCATCCCATTTTGATTGGTTCCATCTCACTTTGAACGACGTCGACGACGACGAAATAGGTTTATCGAAACCCTGATTCGATAAAGTCATTTGACTGTCCAATTTGATTATTAAAAAAACCTCTAAGTGAGAGTCGGGCCATACGCAATGTAAGGTTTCGTACTAAGGTGCGGCAATTATTTAATATTACATGTTGATCGACTCGTTGACTTAAAAAAACCCGGCCAAGAGCATGTCGGACACGCCCGAAATAGGGTTCCGTAGCCATTACGAAAATATTAAGTAATATTTTTCCAAGGATTTCGTATTTTGTACTTAATATTCCAAGTTTAAGTATATTTTATACCTTAGGCTGCTATTTACTCTTAAACTACTAATAATTCTCAATAAAACTTAACCGTTGTAGTTTTCCTTGTAAGTTTGATATACTTACTACCATCCTGATTTTTTTCAAATTTTTCCACCCACCGGTTTAGATTTTAGAGGGGGGGAGGAGGGGGAACGCTTGCAATTGCACTTTAAAGTTGAATATTATGCAAACAAATTACCTACTTAATCGAAAAATCGTTTTTGCAACCCCCTAATGATTTTAAAAGACCTATCCAACGATATCCTACACTACAAGATTGGATGAGAAAAAAAAATCACCCCCACTTTACGTCTATGAGAGGGAAGGTACTCTAAAAAAATTGTTTTTTATTTTTATTTTATTGTACCATTTTGTCGGCATAGTTTACATATATATTCGTGCAAAATGACAGCTTGGAGCACAGATGTCTTGTCAAAGCCGCTATTTAGTTTTGTAGTTAAATTACAAAAATAATTATTTATAGGGGGGGGGGGCACTCCATACACGTATTTTTTTACTTGCATCAACGTGTGGCACATAGTTCGACAGCTCTTTTGCAAAGATAGTAAGGTTTCTCAAAAACTTTTTTGATTAAGTGAAGATTGCCGGAAATAATCGCTCCCAAAATAGCAAAAATTGTGTCCCCCCCCCCCTTCTATCTTATAAACCGTTTGTCCAAAAAATATGCAAAAAATATTGAAAGGTAACGTTTAATAAATACTTTCAAGGAAATTGGTTTCAACATGATCGAATTTACCTTTTTTGAATTATTGCCGAAAAACTGCGCTTCTCAACAAAAGGACGTAAGTGCCGTGAAGATATGCTCTTTTTCTGGTAATAAATCTTAAGACTGTAGTAAGTGTTTAATTGTGTTATAACGCACATAATATTACTGGATTTTTTTCGTTATGGCTTTAAAGATAGGGTTCCGTACCCTATCTTGGCCGTGTCCGACAGGCTCTAGGCCGGTTTTTTTAAACAATCGAATGGGACTAGGTATGTACATAGAGTCATTCAGCCACCATCGATTGCCCACTATGGTATTTGACAACTCCTGAATGCCATATTTTGTATATTATTAGGAAAATATAGATATACAGACAATGATTGGCGAAGAGAAAACTAAAATCGGTCGAAAATTGGGTTTAAAGTGATTTTTTGAAAAATCTATATACCTCTCTCTTTCTTAAACGCTTTTCTCTATGCAGCAAGTATGGCGCTACTTGCGCGTGACGTCACATGCCAGTATGTCTTTCTCTGTCTAATCTTGGATTTCAAACCTTTATAACGTTTTTATTTGTACAGGTAGCTTAAAAATTGTTTCTCTAATCGATAACAGGCATTGTGTAGTTTTAATTTATAAAATACATAAAAAATAGTCAAATGCCGTATTTAACAACCGCCGACAGGCGGCCAGTCACGGACACTGCATGATTACTGGCACTGTCTGGCATGCGACGCCAGCGCTGTCGCCGGTTCAGATACATTGGGTAATTTGGGTAGTATCCAGGGGGGCTACTATTAAATTCGAAAATCGAAGTTCGAATCGTACTGTCCCTCTTACTCTCGTATTAAATAATGTAAGCGTCAGCACGATACGAAGTACTTATTTTGCATTTGCTATAAAAATACTATTTATAGGCTTGCGTAAAAGCTTCAGAAACTGATCAAAAGTTATTTTTCATAGAAAAAACCGATACTTTATCAAAATTCACAACTATCAAGAAGGAACCGTCAAAAGTACTACTAACTACGTAACATTATACGTACATATTTAACTATAAAACGACTCAGTGAGATTGCCTAGTTACGCTGGCACTCAGTGTTTCGAAGAATTCATTTTAATTAAGACCTCACTCCCCTAAGTTATGAAATTCCTTGTTATTCAGCCGTTTAACGACGTACGTGAGAGTATTTCGTCCGGTATATTGCCAGTAGATCTATAAATATCTAATTCAGATTCCTGCATACAGTATGTACCTAAGCAGGATTTTGTATTAGTGCCGCTGCCGCACGTCAGCAAGGACAAGAACTAAGACGTCGTAGGATTTGGATATTTTGAGGGGAAAATTAAATGCGTGTCTTTGGCTAACATCGTTGTAAATTATAATCATACATCGTTATCGCGGGAGCAAAAACAAATCAGTTAAAGAATAGATACAACAGAATGTCTATTTAGTGAAATGGATATATTCTGCCTACAAATTCTAAGCATCTAAGAAGTTAAAATTGCGAGTTGAAATTAGGGATTACAAAAAAAGGTGAAACCCAAAAACCGGTTAATAACCGCCTCGACGGATTCAAAACCGGTTAACCGGTTTTTAGCCGGTTTTTTTGCAAACTATTTGAAATTGAAATATTAGTCGATAATTTTACTATTCTTGATTGCTATTGATGTTAACGACGTATTTTTGAGATTTAAATAAGTATTTAAACATACTCTGTACTAATAGGGGAAGGGGGGTTACGATGGATCGCATGCTCGTGAGTGGATTCGTCGTTATTGCTCTTACTCTCCCCGCTTGCCAAACTAGTCATCGTCTCAGTATCGAAACGAGAGGTAATGTTGCAGTGTATCCGGCACCTAGTAAGTACAAAAGTATATTTTTAAGTTCTATATAAATAAAATTACAGTACCTTTCGAAAGTTTAAATTCACTCTGTGATTTCGGTTGAATGAAATTTTAACTCAAATCTTTTATTACAAGTAAAAACAAAGCTAACCCTCTAATATAAAACCACAATTCAAATGAAATATCAGTTAAAATTCGATTTTCGGATGTAAAAGCGTGAAGTTGCAAATGTTATGACAGTTTCATATCCATTATGCCATTGACTCTCACGAGATCACCAACTCTATCACCCGCAAAGCATCCTCAGACCTCAGACCAAAAAAATATCATTTTATTAGGATTTATATTAAATAAACATAAATGCGATTTTGCTCACTGATTTTTAATAGCAAAACCTGCCTGTTTGAGCTGCTGAGGTGAAAATAATAATTATGAATAATGAAATTATACAAATTGACTTTAGACAAACAATTCAGTATAGTAAAAGTAATAAGACAAACTGAAATTAGGCAAAAAAATTAGACAAGTCAGGGGAATACCACATGTACCTACGATTGATACTTAATCACAGAACCACCACGTTGATGTCAAAGTTATCGAAATAACAAGTTATTCCGTGTGGAATTTCCCCAAAATGAAACCATTCTAACCAAAAACACGCATTTGTCCAAAGATAGGACCAAGCTAGATGGATTGTTCGCCCCCTGGAAACCCACATAGCAATTTCGTCGAAATTGTTAGAGCCGTGATTTCCGTTTCCGATATCCCGATTTAAATAGACACGAATCACTGCGTCTAATGTATGATTTTGGCACTCTTTAAAAGGTCACAAAAATCTCAACAAATCTTCGTGTGCTCATCTTAAGATAATCAAAGTCAAACATTAAGGAAACTGGTTTTTATTAAATATCTCACGTCTTATAGTTTTTAATTGATCGTAGAGCACAAAATTATCTAAACAAATTACCACGTTTTTCATACGCTCAACTATTTTCTGAAAATTTCACTAATCATCCTTAATTTAATTGGATTGTTTAAATGGTTTCTATCGTATTTTTTATCCGCCAATGTATGAGCTTCAATTGAATTTTAGGTTCATTAATTGTTCGGAAAGTTTCAAGATGAACTTTATCGTTTTTAGTAATTTGTGCTAACAGTAAACGATATGGGGTCAGCGGATCCCAAGTAAAGCTGTGCTGGCGCACTAAAATAGCCGCGTTTGCATCAGACGTACACATGCACTGCCTTATATGTTTAAATACTGTGCAGTTTTACGGGCGAAAACAGAACCGTAATAGTACCCGTACTGTTACACAAATTACTCAAAAGTATTTCTTCGAAGGTAGCCCGGAGAAGACATAAAGTAAGAATAGTTCCTAGTTTCATGCGATGAGCGAATGGAATCGTCAAAAATGGTTTGTGAATAAAAGTAATTTTTGATGTCAGCGGCCTAAATAATTGTTTGAGTTTGTGCTTCGGCTTCGAGTATATGTTATTTGAAATTGACTATTAGCTCGTACGAGCTACGAGTTCTAGTGTAGACCGCGTCTGGGCAAACGTAGTGTAGGACGCCCTCCGGGCAGGTGGAGTGACGATCTGCGAAAGGATGCTGGTGGAAGCTGGATGCGTCTAGCCGAGGACAGGGCGCAATAGCGCTCTTTAGGGGAAGCTTATGTCCAGTCCAGCAGTGGACTGCTATAGGCTGATGATGATGATGATGATGATGATAATGACGATGATGATGATGATGATTAGCTCGTGAGCTTTACGGAGAAGGCAAACATCGTGAGGAAACCTGTACAAACCTGCGAAGCAATTCAATATTATGGTTCGTCTGTAGTTCCAAAAAAGCATTGGACCCGTACACACGGCACGGGCACGGGCGAACTACGCCCCAATCTCTCTCATTCTGAGAGGAGGCCTGTGATCAGCAAGTGGTGGGACAACATAGGCAGGGATGATGATAGTTTGTTTTTTTAAGTTATATTTTTTTACTTTTACGTAACCAACACAAGTACAATACATATTTAGTTGTAGAGCAGATATACAGGTCGATGCACGGGCGGATCAGTCCTAACCTAATCAACGCGACATTCAAAATGGCGTTTCCTTAATGGAACACTCAAATAGCTAAAATAAGCAGCTACTCGGGGGGATAAAAATATACCAGACGAATGATGCTACCGACACTAGGAAGGAGATAAAACATTTGCATAAAATGCATGTATGTACTCCCTATATTATCGGTTTCTACTGTAGATCAGCTTACTATAAATGCTTGCTTATGCTTGGTACTTACCCTTTGAAGTAGAAGTAAAAATCAAAACGGATATTCAACATAATGAGAAGGTAGTAGGTACCCATACGTCCCCCCCCCCTCTCCCCTCTCTCTTTCAATCCTCTTCCAAATACGTAATCATTTATCAATGATGAGCTATGTTCGGTTTCAGAAATATTGACCACGACGAACAAAAGTAAAGTTTTTTTTGCATCTTGGTCTCTTTTTGACTTCTACAGTTTAATTTGCGTAAGAGACTTCAAACTTAATTAAGAGATTGGTTTTTTGGAATCTTTTTGTGTTTTTTATTTCAATTCCAAATTGTTACTTTTACGGTCATCCCGTAAAACCTAAATTGAAAATACAAACTGAAATATAGATGCACATTGATTTTGATTGATTTGATTGCTTAGTAACGATATCTCTTGTCCGGGTGAGCGGTTAGTTCCAATGGAGTGCCGAAAAAGTTTCTCGATGAGGGCTACGGTATAGATGTCGCCAAGCTGAGATATGAGGTGCATAGGGGAAATTCATGTCGGTACCGTTGACCATCAGTGGTGTAGCGGTATAGCACGCGGTACGAAATACCGAGGACCTGGGTTAGATTCCCAGTGATGGTCTTATTTTTCTGGTTTTTCTGTGCATCTATATTTCAGTTTGTATTTTCAATTTTAATTAAGAGAGTTATAGGATAGGTTTTATCTCGGAAAAATGTATAGTTCCCGCGGGATACGATTAACGAATTCTGAGGATTTCAAGATAGAGTCGCAGGTACTGGCTATAAGTATAAGGCATACTTATTAGAAGTCCAGAATAAATAATAGGATATTTTTTATCCCGAAAAAATATACCGATTGCATTCCCGAGGGATGACCAAAAGTTTGTTTTGTATTCTAACCGCTGACCGACCGGTCTAGAAGTATGAATGCACATTGCACAAACGTTTTTTTTATAATGTGTGTGTGTGTGTGTGTGTGTTTTGCAGGTGGTAGGACCTTGTGCCAGGTCCGCCCGGATTGCTACCACCATCTTGCTCGCTAATCCTGCCGTGAAGCAGCAGTGCTTGCACTGTTGTGTTTCGGCGTGGAGATTAAGACAGCCGGTGAAATTACTGGCACTTGAGGTATCCCATCTTACGCCTACGCCATCTAATCTAGGTTGGCAACGCACCTGCAATCCCCCTGGTATTGCAGGTATCTATGGGCGGTGGTGATCTCTTACCATCAGGAGACCCACTTGCTCGTTTTCCATCCAGTCGAATAAAAAAAAGGTACTTATTTAAAATAAAAAGTGTTTACTTTTATCTTAAAGGTCTCAAAATTAAAGTCGGTTTACATTTATATCTGCTTACTTAAGACTTCTAAGGTTAAATACACATTGCTAGTAAGTTTCCAATGGGTATGGAACTCTGCTTGGGAGTATGCTTGCTTGATCTGATGTTTGCATGCTTGCTTGCATACTTGCCTGTATGCTTGCTTGCATGATTGAATGCATGCTTGCTTGCGCTATTTCTTGCAAAATTACATGCTCACTTGCAAGCTTGCTTAAATGCTTGCTTTCATGCGTGCTTGTATGCTTGCTTGCATGCTGACTTGCATGCTTGCTTGATTGCTTGCTTCTTTAAAATGTTTATGTTTGACGCGAGCGAAGTTCCTATATTTAAATTATTTTATCTGATAGCCTTTCAAATAGAATTAATATATTGATGCTCGTGATTCACGATAACTATGAAGCAGTATTTCGAGGGAACGTGAATGATGCATAGTGCTTGTAAACAAGCCCAACTCGTGGGCCGAGTTTTGGCAAAAGCGTCTTAAACAGTATGACTCATAGCATCCGAGGGGCAGTAAACTGGCTCATCGGAATACATTCGAATCACGACTTACGGTAGCCAGAGGAAAGTTCACACTTCGGTGGCTATCTCTAAACTAGTGACACGGAAATTATGGTGTACATAAAATGTCATGCATTTTCTCGCTTTTCCCATCGAGCTAAAGGCATTAGTCAGGTTGTGATGACATGACGTAATTCTCATTTTTAATATGTTTATCATAGTCCGTGCCGATGGTGGCGTCACCGAGCCAACCATAGAAGCACTTTATTCATTCGTTTGAACGTTGTCAGCCGGAGCAAACATCTAATAACGCGTTATCATTTATAAAGAGGATCGTTAAGCGAATTGAGTAGAATGTGAGTCGATTGTAAGTGAAGTGAATTACCAGTTGCCCTTGTGGATTGCGTTGGGAGCATCGTGTGGTGTCGCGTGGCATGAAAATACTGGCGTGTCACCGGTCGCCGCTGGAGTGACCTTGTTAATATTAAAAAGTGCGTATCGCTTGTTGCTGCAACGGCTATCAGTAATCACCGTGTTGGAAGCCGGCAGGCGCCCGCGCTGAGACCTACATTGCGAATGTCAAGAGGTAGGCAGCTTGTGTAATTCGGTAGACATTGTATTTTTGATGCATCGTTAAGATTTATTATTTTACACCATAAGCATAATGTCCGATCTTATAAAATATGTAACCGATCCCTATCTCAGATAATATTTAAATTGTAGAGTAGGGCCGTAAAACATTTAAGCCAATGAATTGATAATGATAATGTTCTATTGTTTATGTAATTTGCATTTATCTACAAGAGCGTCATGTGTTCAATAATTGATTCTTCCAATATGGACAACAACGCTGCGTGTGCTAAGCTAAATTATGTTTGATGAAATGTTGCCAATAATAATATTTTAACTACTGGTCGAGATCTTAAACCGTTCCTCTGGCGGGACATATCTCAAGACAGTGACAGTGATATCTCAAAGTGAAAGTATGATACTTTAGGTTGTAACTATGGTTTTGTGTTCATAACTGATATATTTTTACCGCCCTCAATGGCTGTTATTATACCTATCAAATGGCGACTCTACCTAGAGTTTTTGTTTGTGTTTGGTTTATTGTGCCTTTCAAAAGGTCTCTTTTTGGCATCTAGGTTTTTTTCATACTAAGGCAATCATAATCATTATTGAACTCTGTTACGCAAAATAAGTAATTTAATTTTAATTTTTAATTAACAAGCTCCGGTCGCTCTGTTATCGTTACGGGCGGAGGTCAGGGCGAGACCAAGGTCCAACCAGCGTCTGTTCTAGACTTAGAAAACTTTAGGTATACTAGGGATTCCAATCCGTGCAGCATTGAATTTACATAACGTACTTAATTTATTTTTAATCTATATATATAAAAAGCAAAGAGGGTCGAAAGTCTGTACATGGAAGATATCCGAAATAAAGTTGGCTGGGGATACTTAGAATCGATAACAGAACACTTTTTCCAACAGTTTTTTAAAAAAAATGTCTGTTTATCTGTTTGTCGTTTATTTGACCGCGCATCACGTGAGAACGGCTGAACGGATTTTGATGCAAACTTTACTAATCTATAAAAACATTTTTCTTTGTCGTTTGCGGAGTAAATGTCAAACGATTTGGGACCAGTGTTGTTGCGATAGCGATAGTTTCACTATCGATGGTTGACCTCGAGCAATCAGTCGATAGCCCAGTAGTTCTATCGAAAATATTCACATGCTGCATCGATAGTGAAAACTAGGCGATACTAATGATCTTGGTCAATATTACGATAGTATCGCGTCAAAAAAGTCGGTACTACCGATTGATGAAAAATAAGTAATACTGTTTCTAAATATCAATAGTATCGATAGTTTCGCTCTATCGATAGTCGAACATCAGCAAAACTATCGATAGTATTGATCTTTAGCAATAGTATCGCCTTATTTGCACTATCGTATCGATAGTATCATCAAGGGTCGATAGTTTCGACAGGGCTATCTATGGTATGAATCATTTTCAAGGCCATGATATTATCATGATGCTATCGATAGACTATCGCTATCGCAACAACACTATTTGGGACTCGCATTTTATACGCGTTACCATGCCTTCCTTCCTTCGCGCTGTCATCGTTCATCCACCATTACCTCTCATATTTCGTTTCGTACCGTCAGAAAAAACATACTATAGTGTAAAGGAGTTTCTCACTTACCCTTAAACTTAACACTAAAAAAAATACATTTATTTTTGCATGCTATAATTAGAAATAGCAGAATAAGCTGCCTATTGTCTCAACACCACCTAATGATATTTTATGTAACTACTTATTCTTTGCAAATAAATATATTCTATTCTATTCTAGATTTTTTTACCGTACAACGGCAAAACCTACTAGACACTGGCAAAATTTTCCTCTCATGGACAGTCATATTGAAAAAGAAAAACAACAACAACCATGCTTTCCCGAAAGAAAAACGAATCTTTCGCGAAAGTCTCGCAACGCATTGAGGCTAGAAGGGGCACGGTCTCAGGAGTCTGAGGAAGATCGCGGCGAGAGACTCAGTGGCGGTCTAGCCAGGCGCTTTGTTTTCGGTGAAATGGCAAGCCAGCGCGAGTCTGGTTTGCGATCCCAGAGACATCGTACGCAATCTTTGAGATCGCTCGATGTAGGAAAATAGTAAGGGAGGTTTTAAAATTTTATTCCTTGAGCATTTAGATGTGAAATTTGGTGATCAGATCTGTTTGTTTTGGTGTAGTTTGAAAGGATTTTTCGAAAATTCTATGGAAACGGGTACTGCGGCATATCAAACTCATTTCTATGGAGTATTGTGTAAATATAAAAATTTACGCAGACGATGTTTTAACTATGCCTAAAAACGGTTTTCTACTTACTTCCTTACTAAAGTAAAGTTAGATATTTATTTGGGCTCGTAGAATTCCTTACCGGATCTGAAGTCAATGCAAAAATACATAAATCTAGATAAGACGTTATTTAAATTAAAAAATGTAGAAAAAATAAATATTAAAAGTGTACCTACACAAAGTCATTAAAATTTTATGTACATTTCCTCAACGCTATATAAACAAAGAACCAAAACCACAGATTGAATAGGACGTCACAGTTATTGGTACGAGTTGGCGCCGTCTAAACGACGCGTCATGTCGTGTCGTCATGTGTCTACCTTACCTACACAACATCACGGGATAAATAAGAAGTGTAGTTACAGTAGATATATAGGATTTGCATTCAATTATTATTACAAAGCTTAAATAAGTTTTTGTTCAAAATCTCAACTACATATACATCTATATCTATCTATACATACAAAGGTAATAATTATAATTAATCAGTAATAGTCGGTGTCTGTACATTGAAAATATTTGAGAAGATCTATTACTAGGGGTATTTATTAGCGCAATAGAACCAAAAAAAAATGATTTGTAGAATTATAGTCTGTCGGTTTATCTGTCTGTGCGTTTGCTCACGTTAATCTCAGAAATGGCTTGACCTTGAGCGATGCCGTTTTCACTAATTTGTTGTCGTTTCTTTGGATTAACATTTAGTGTTTATTTTATTTGAATCAGTTCACAGATAAAAAAGATTTAAAGAACAATGTAATTAATTTTATCGAACACTCTTGGAAGAATCGTTGATTTCGCAGAAACTTTTTTTTTATTCGACTGGATGGCAAACGAGCAATTCGGGTCTCCTGATGGTAAGAGATCACCACCGCCCATAAAAATCTGCAACACCAGGGGTATTGCAGATGCGTTGCCAACCTAGAGGCCTAAGATGGGATACCTCAAGTGCCAGTAATTTCACCGGCTGTCTTACTCTCCATGCCGAAACACAACAGTGCAAGCACTGCTGCTTCACGGCAGGATTAGCGAGCAAGATGGTGGTAGCAATCCTGGCGGACCTTGCACAAGATCCTACCACCTGCAACACTACCCCCTACCCTACTTTAGTTTTCTATTATCATCATCCCAACCTATATACGTCCCACTGCTGGACACAGGCCTCTTCTTAGAACGAGAGGGCTTTGGACCGTAGTTTAAGTTCCCACGCGGGCCCGGTGCAGGTCTATTATAACTTTGATTAAATAGTCTGTAAACTGATGATCATTTTAAACTTATACGAATATTTTGATAAATGGATAGTTCGTGGAAAAATAATATCCAACGTAAGATGAGCTGACAACAATATGGTTGAAGTGATTTCAGAATATCTTCTATATATTCTATTCTATACATCTTCTATTCTCTACCGACATCTAAACGTACAACTAAACAGTAACCTGTAACTGTTCGATGTCTCTGCATTGAAATTATTTAAGAAAAACTTGGTAAGTATTTACTAGCGCAGAAGACCTCAAAACAGTGTTTTTTAGAATTAGTCTGTTTGTCGGTTTGTCTGTTTATCTGAGCATTTGTTCGTGCTAACCTTAGGAACGACTAAAACCGATATGGATGGGGTTTTCATTAATTTGTTATGGTTCTAGTGTTTGTTTGCTTTGAATCGGTTCAAAAATTAAAAAAAAAACCGGTCAAGAGCGTGTCGGACATGCCCAAAATAGGGTTCCGTAGCCATTGCGAAAAAAATAAGTACTTAATATTTTTCTAAGGATTTCGTATTTTATACGGAATCTTCCAAGTTTAGGTAGATTTTATACCTTTGGCTGCCATTTAATCATAAACTACTAATAATTCTCAAGCAAACTTAGCCGTTATAGTTTCCTTGAAAGATTGATATACTGACGAGCAGATGGCCTAGTGGTTAGAGAACCTGACTACGAAGCTTGAGGTCCCGGGTTCGATTCCCGTGTCGGGGCAGATATTTGTATGAAAAATACGAATGTTTGTTCTCGGGTCTCGGGTGTTTAATATGTATTTAAGTATGTATATTTATAATTATATTTATCCGTTGCTTAGTACCCATAACACAAGCTTTGCTAAGCTTACTTTGTAACTAGGTCAATTGGTGTAAATTGTCCCGTGATATTTATTTTTTTTTTTATTTATTTACTTACTACCATACTGATTTTTTTCTAATTTTTGGCTGATTTTTTTCATTGTCTGTAAAGTTATGTCGATTGAACGTTTTTAAGGTTTCGTACCTCAAAAGGAAAAAACGGAACCTGGATGGACAGACGGACGGATAACAAAGTGATCCGTCACTTTGTCAGGGGAATCAAAATTAATAGAGTATTTCCTGTTGGTCTAGAACTTTGAAATCTGAACTGGATATTCATAAATAGATACGTACCTGCAAATTTTTACGGAACCCTCGGTGCGCGAGTCCAACTCTTCTTCTCACTTGGCCGGTTTTCTTTGCGTTTTTAATTATACAAAGCTAAAAATATAAAGTAGGTGTTTACATACATAACCAAAAAAATTCACCTCACATTCGTTATACCACGTTAGGCCAGGTTTAAAGCTACTTATTGAGACATTACTTATAGAATTATTGCAAGTTACGTGATATGAACAGCCGTGGTGGCCTAGTGGTTTGACCTATCGTTTCTCAAGCAGAGGGTTGTGGGTTCAAACCCCGGCTCGCACCTCTGAGTTTTTAGAAATTCATGTGTGGGATTACATTTGAAATTTACCACGAGCTTTGCAGTGAAGGAAAAGATCGTGAGGAAACGTGCACAACCTGCGAAGCAATTCAATGGTGCGGGTGAAGTTTCCAATCCGCACTGGGCCCGAGTGGGAACTATGGCCCAAGCCCTCTTGTTCTGAGAGGAGGCCTGTGCCCAGCAGTGAGACGTATATAGGCTGGGATGGATGGATGGATGTGATATGAAAGCTTATAAAAATCGACCAAGTGTTAGTCGGACTCGTGCTCACTCAAATACTAACAATTTTGTGTGATGTATATTATAAAGTTGTTTTAAGACCATAGAGAACATAATTATGTCTATTCATAAAAGTTTGCCTGAAATCTATAAACTTATAATCTAATTTAAGTATAAATGTTCTTTACCTGTAAATAACATTTTTGTACGAGATTTTAAGATCTAATGTAATATAGTATGTATGTATGGTACGAGTACACATACTTTTTTACGAGGGAAAATATCAAAAACAATAACTGATACGGATAATACGGATTATTTGTGTAAATTATATTTTTCTGGACGCAAGCTTTAATTTTTATGATTTCTTCTTTAATGATTTCAGTGAAATCAAGAATTAATGACAATTCTATGCGAAATAGGGTTCCGTTATTGTCAACTGAGGTATGGAACCCTAAAACTTGCAGGTCGTACTATACAATTACAGGCAGCAGATGTGCATGTGTTGTGTTACCTACTCGTACACAGCCAGGTTCTCTATTAAAAGCTATCGAATAGATATGCGACAGCATTAAACGAGAAATGTACCTATCTCACTCATAGATACCTAGTAATTCGCATTGCGTGTAAAACTTATGCTATACTTACACGAAGGCGACTAAAGTCCCTCGGACGAATGGGCCCAGCAGGGCTACTACGAAACTCGAAACTCGAAGTTCATGTCGTGCGGTCCCTCTGACACTTATACTATTTAATACGAAAGCGAGTTTCGAGTTTCGAGTTTCGTAGTAGCCCTGCAGTGCCCCGGCGCAGCGCCCGCATGAGCCCGCTTATTGATGGCCATGCACATCGAATTGACGCTGTTAATCTATCTCCACAACTGACGCTACACTTTCCCCCACTAAACGGGACTATTTATTTTCGGAGAAAGCTAACCTGATGCATTATGTGTACCATTACACCACGGATACGCGATGTGTTGTGTAACTTTAATCATCAACTTGCGATTACATTCGGGCCCACCGGCAAAGCAATTTAGATATTGTTGACAAAACCTGGATCTGCATAGTACCGGTCCAATTATTGGCCGGAACTGAGTTTTAGTTAAAACGTTGTTTGAAATTTGATTGGCGCAAATTTCTACGTCGGAGATTGCAACTTTCTTGGCACCGCCAAAACATTCCTTGTATTTTAATATACCCACTTATTAATTAATTAAATAAGCAACATACCCAACAACCCAACTAGATAGTTGCCTACTTGACATGCATTTCAACGACATAATATGAGCGCAAGGGCTCTGACCCAAGGGCCTGTTGACGCGATGAAGAGATCTACTAACGATATTGCACTCCATACTGAGTCTACCTATTATTGGCCATGCGCTACAGTAGAATACATACAGTATCATCGTATCGTATATTATGTCCTTTTCTTGAGACTCTCTGACTAATACGAAACCGACTAAAATAACCATATATGTACTCGTATGTAGTTTCATTTATCTCTTACAAACTCGTATATAACGGGTGTGGCCTGTAATTCGAGCAATAGTACATTGTGTCTTAAGCGCGGTAAATAGGGAATTGCGAACGCGAGCCTATTAGAATAGCGAGGCTTTAATGAGTCGATGTTCGTAATTCTAGTACCGCCCGTGCGACATAAAATGTTTTGCATCACATTTGCGAGTAAAATTTTATATTTCTAAAAGAAAAAATATAATTGTTCCAAATTTTGGCGATACCTTAGGCTGCGCTCTTGACCCTACCGCCCTTCCCCTCCCCCTCCCGCTCCATGCGCCGCAACGTGCGTGTGCGTGTGGGCCTGCAGGAGCGCGCGCAGCACCATCAGTACGGGCACTGATTCATTTACCGTCCTTGGGCTCCATGACAAGAAATTTTTTACGCGCAATGACTCATTTACCGACCACGGGTTTCATGACAAGCACATTGAGGTCGAGGGTTTTATTTGGGGGTTGCAACCAAGGTAGTGTGCATGTTACGACACTGTTTACGAGCAAGTGTGATGAAAATAATTAGAACATAGATCATATTCGTCAAGCTGAACAACATTAGTTCAGCAACTTTTAAAAATAATTAGTTTTTTTTTAATTTTTATTACACTTTTAATTTTATTCAAAGAAGCAATGTAAAGCAAAATGCTTGATGTTTGTAGCGTGACAGGGACGTCAGTTGTGTTCTAGGATGGCGTAGGTACATTGATAGCAGTATTTAATTTGTATGAAAAAGGGACAATTCAAAGACTCCAATATTTTTAAAAGTCGCTGATCTAATGTTGTTCAGTTTGACGAGGACGATCTATGTTTTAATTTTTTGCTCGTATTACAGGCCACGCCCGGCATTATAGACAGTGAGTGCAAATGAGATAAAAGCTTAAGAGAAGTCTCTTCGTTCCATTCTCTATACAAACGTAGTCCCGGTCTCTGAAATTTTGTAAGTATGGACTAGACGTAATTATCTATGCCTGTGGTTTTTCAGAATTTCATATAAATGTAATATCAGAATTACAGGAGCTCAAAAGTCGACAGAAAAAAGATGTCAACTTTGCACGAGAATTACAGACTAATGAAGCATTTTTACAATAATCGAAAAACTACAGAGAGAATATAATGAATATCTTGATTGTAAAATATCATTGATTTCTGTGCTATACTTTTCGTATAATTTGAGGACAACGAAACCCAAAATTCAACCGCCCAAATCTTACCCTAGCCTACAGCTTTCTCGATATTAATTACGGACGTCGTTGCGGAAGGCATGGGGGGACGGCTGCGAGCGCTTATGTCACGAGCGATAAAGACAGCAATATCCAACGAATACCTAACGCGGCCGCGCGGCCGGCAGGGAAACTTCTCTTAATGTCCGCGATAACCATAGTTTGTAACAAGGTAGGATTGAAAATTTTAAGCTAATTTATAATTTGTATGCCCTACTGGTGTTGCAGATGTTTATGGGCGGTGGTGATCTCTTACCATCAGGAGACCCACTTGCTCGTTTACCATCCAGTCGAATAAATATATATATAAGCTTTCATCTTCGTGGAATCCTGTTATAAATAAGTGTCGGCGTCGGGATTAATGTTCTGTGGGACGATCGGACGTTGAACTGTTAGTGTTGTGTGTCGGTGTGATGAGGTGACAAATAATAAAAATGACTAAGTGCGGGTAGTTCGAAGGACTCGCGCTGCTAGGCAGACTTGATACCCCACACTTCAGTCTACTCGTGACCACGGCCACTGTTATATTGCCGATACGTCGAGGTAAATATTACTCGTGTCTGTTAGCGTGATAAGTCCTGTGTGTGGTATTTTGACTATGAGTGAAAATCACGAAAGTTTGAGACGTTATACTGTAGTATACATTTTATAGACAAATTATAAGCACTTACCGTGGCACCTGTAATAGGCTAGATGATTAAAAAAAACTGTTTAGTCCGTCACTTACGTTATTAATACTAGATTGTAGAACAAGAGCATAAAACGAGCCATTTTAACCGTGACGTTCATATAGCCACCCGAGCCGATACGGGATGCGGGATGGATAGACTCGTCGAGGGGATAATAGATTTAAAGCTCGAGTTTTACGTTGCTTTTCCCTTCGATTGAGAGGAAATTAAATAGAAACAATAGAAAAATTATTCAATTAGTATTGGTTTTTCATATATAATTATAAGTACATTTTTTTTTTGCTGTATAATTATAAATTTTAGTTTTATTCAGTTATTTTGATTGATTTTTAGTTTTATATAAAATGAAAATTATTAAAAAATATTTAGAAACTTTTATGTTTGCGGCTGTTGACACCTGATTAAGTATTTTGGTCTTAGACAAAGACTTTACTTTATGCACTAAAATATAAAAAGGTTTTATGTCGCTTAGATCCAGCATAAACACCAAGTTTACGAGCATGAAAAATTACGAGGACACAGTGTTTAGAAGTTTCGAGTGACTTCACTATATTATGGTTCGATTTTTACCTAATAGTGACGTCACAAGCCCCTACTCCGGCAGTTTGGTGATCTACCCTTGTGGATTTTTAATAATTTGATACACCAAAAAATACGTGAACCATATTTTTCCATAATCGAACTGCCGGACTAAATAGAATAATATATTTTTAACCCAGTCATCGTCCATTTTAGGTACAATTATAGGTACTGTTTTGGCTAATGGTTTTTGTAGATATCAGTTTAATCTTGAGACATAGCAGCCTATGGTGCATAGATACACTGTGATAGACGTTACGTAAGGTTACTGTGGCCTAGCTTTCCTTCCTGGTTATGACTGGTATTATAACTTGTAACAAAAACTTAATGCTAAGGGCCGACGTGCCTGACTGACTGGCAATGCCTGCGATTACACGACTTTCCGCTGACACAACTTCAGTTTTATGGTTCACTATTAATCATTCATTTCATGCAAGCCATTCATGTATTTATAAATAGTTGATTTTGGTAGGAACTCCAGGTTCATCTAATTCAAGAGCGTTACTAGTTGGCTTATTATATTCAAACCAAGTGAACTTCATGAGAGAACATTTATGTAATTGGGCGTTTTGGAAACCACCCTTTACCCTTTTATCTTATCTATCTTGCACCCTTTCATTGTTTTTGAAATATTGCAATACATATGGTTTTTCCTACTCAGAATCAAGAGCACAATCGATTCCGATTGTTTAATAAAATGTCCCCAAAAAAATGACAGTTTTGCGACGTTTCTTTCATACACTCAGTATGGGCGTGACAAAACTGACTCATAAAATTTTGTATGAAAAAATGGGGACATTTTTTTAAACGATCGGAATCGATTGTGCTCTTGATTCTGAGTAGGAAAAACCATATTTTTTCCAAAATAAAAAAAAAGGAAAGGGTACACTTTTTTTTGAAAACGCTCAACTACCTACCAAGAACCAATGGCAAATAAGAAAAACTGGCCAAGAGCGTGTCGGACACACCGAAGATAGCGTTACGAGAAAATCAAGCCATATTTTTCTAAGGATTTCGTATTGTGTACGTATGGAATCTTCCAAGTTTAGGTATATTTTTTACCCTAGGCTGCTATTTACTCTTAAACTACTAATAATTCTCAAGTTATTTTAGCCGTTAATATTTTTTTTGTAAATTTGATATACTTACTACCATCTGATTTTTTTTTAATTTTTCCACCCAACAGCAAACAGATCACTGAATCGAAAAATCGTCTAGGCAACCCCCCAATGGTTTATGGTAAAAAACCTATCCAGAGATACCCCACATTAAGTATAGGGTTTTTTCTAGGATTTGATAACTTTATTTACCGATATGTGAGTATTGGCCGCAATCCCACACGAAATATTTTTGGTGGAATTACGTTATAGTGGTTGGTAGATATTATAATTTCTGTGATGTTCTTCTCTGAGCTGCAGAACACGGACTGACGACCTTTCGCTGCGTAAACGGATATAATCGTATCATCAAGTAGGTCGTCTAACATGAAGCTTACGATAGTACCTATCAGTAGGCACGTTTAAAGTTTATATTGCTATAAACTCACTCTGCTCGGTTTAATGTTGACTCTTATTCACTGCCTATATAAACAATTAATAAACCCCCTAGAACTTATATTATGTTTGAGCCACGCGAGAAGAGCATTCTCATCTTACCTTCTTAGTTACCTTTACAAATAACAGAGTTACAAAGGTTTGAAATTCAAGATTAGACCGAGAAAGACATACTCGTACTTGCATGTGACGTCACGTCATGTCATGACGTCTTTTGCTATACATTGGCCATATGTATATCTATATTTTTATAATTATGTATATGTTTAGAATATGGCAAATTCAGGAGTTGTCAAATACCGTATTAGAAAACTCGAAGATCTTGTCGGTCCATAGTCATAAAAAATGCAATAATTCAGTGACGTAAGAATGCGCTAACTATTGCAAAAAGAGTATAACTTATAATACGTAATGAATTACTTAAAAAGGTTACTAATAGGGAACTGCGTTTCTCCCCTTTTGCGAAATTAACACGTGTTTTAAATTATAACACGTGTAAAGCTAACGAAGCTAGGTAGACGATGAGGCAGCGAGCGCCCGCGACCCTCCGGGATACCGGGGCGTTCGGCCGGCTCTACATTGGAGCGGAGTCTACTATACTCTGTCTATTCAACAGAGTTAGTACTAGAAAACAGAGAATGCACGTAATTGGTCAGCAATAAGGACGATGCGCAGGCACAAGATAGGTTTACATGCTTATCAAAATTTAGTAAACATCTGTCTCTCGTACGGTGCGGACGCTTTCTAGTGCTTATCTTTGGTTACTAATTTTTACCCGGCTCGTAAATTACATAATTATGATTAATAGATGAATAAACATGACATGAAAATGTCATGTTATCAATAAGTTAATTATTTGAGGTGCCTCTAACTACAAACAAAAATCACGAGAAATATTATGAATATTCCAACAAACGGCATGTAAGCCGAGCCCGCCATCGACGTGCGATTGTTGACGCCCACTGACAGTTTCTTGTCCCTTTCATTTGCATACAAAAGTGCAACAGAGAGAACGCTTTGCTAACTCTGTTAAATAGACAGGGTATAGCTCCGGAGCCTTGTATAATTCTTTTGCTCAAAAACTGTCAAATTCTTGTATCGAAGCACGCCAATAACTAAGATTCCACTAGTAAGTAACGTAACCCCACTACGTTTCTGCCTCCGTTCGTCGTCACTTCACTTTCAATGCCACTCGTTCAGTTAGATATTGTCAGTCACATATAAGTCGCATTGTATGAGTACACATCGAGAATTTCAAACCACTGCACGCACAATACACTGCGTCGTAATCATAGGTGATGATTACTCGTATGAATCATGCTTGCCTGGTTTTTTTTCCTCGCCTATTTATTTCTTCGCATAGCAATAGCACGGCTGTTTTGCAGAAACATCTTTAACACCCCGCGGTGAACCCCGTTTCGGACAAGTAGTAATTTTGACGCGCACGTGCTCTTTCTATTGTTGGCTCCTGCTTAAATTTAGTCCTTTAATATATTGTAATATAGCTATTTGTAAGTCGAGGAGTCATCACAAAAAGCCACTTCTAACATTTGCTCATTATTTCTGATTCACCGTCGTATAGAAATAAGTACTGTTCTAAAAAAATATAAACATCACCTACAGGGTTTTTTTTGCTGCTAAACAAAAAAAGTTAGCAGGCATTTACAATTTTACCGCTGTTACCTGGCCCATCCATTCATTATTTTTCATTTCTCTTTCTTTTGTTCTATTCCTAAGTACTTGACGGCGTCATTTGATGAACATATACATTTTAATGATAAAAATAGTGGATTGATGTTATCGTATGAGCCTTGTTTCAAATATAATTTTAGTCTGATATCATTAAACAGTTCACAGTCTTTTTTCCCACTGCTGGAATAGTCAAAAGTCTTTCTCCCTCCTTTGTGCGTTTCTCGGCTTCTTATTTTTTGAAAAATGATTTTGTTTTTATGCTTACTACTTTTATACCTCTAGGATCTCAATAATCTCCTTGTTTTTTTTTGCTGAGATTGAGATCTGCAAAAGTAAAATAGTACAAAAAAATAAGAATAACATTAAATTAAATTTCAGTATTCAGTAAATTGAATTTACTTATATCCAACCTCCAACGGTACCTTTTCAATCTGGCCACTTGTCACGGCCGAGTATAAAAAAAAATCGAGTTGGTCACGACCAAGGAGCTTATATACCTACAAAACTGGAGGTAGAACGCCGAACGAAGAAGTTTGACCTTTATTACTTATATATTCCATTTCTTTCTTTCACTTTTCACGAATGACATCCATCTCTTTCTTAACCTAACTAAAGAAAGAGATGGAATATGTTCGTGACGTAATAAAGATCAAATTTCTTGTTTTAAACGGATGTACGGCGTTCAACCCAGTGTTGTATATAAACTCCTTGGTCACGACGTGCATCTAGAAGGCCATGCCGAAACGTGAAATAGTACATTGTGTCTTAAGGGCGGTAAATAAGGAATTACGAACGAGAGTCTATTAGCAGCCCGAAGTCGAAAACTGAGGGCTTTAATGAGTCGATGTTCGTAATTCTAGTACCGCCCGTGCGACATACAATGTTTTTCATCACATTTGCGAGTAAAATTTTATATTTCTAAAAAAAAAATATAATTGTGCCAAATATTGGCGATACCGTAGCCTGCGCCCTTGGCAGCACCCCCCCCCCCCCGCAGCATGCGCCGCAACGTGCGTGTGCATGTGGTCCTGCAGCAGCACGTGCACGGGCACGGTGCAGCACCATCAGTGCGGGCACGGACTCATTTACCGACCTTGGGCTTCATGGCAAGCAAATTACTTAGTACGCGCAATGACTCATTTACCGACCAAGGGTTTCATGACAAGCACATTAAGGTCGAGGGTTTTATTTGGGGGGTTGCAACCAAGGTAGCCTGCATGTTACGACACTGTTTACAAGCAAGTGCGATGAAAAAAAAGTGTCATTGACGTAACTCAATTATCTTCGACTCCGTGGCTAGTCGAATTTTAATAAAAAAAATACTTTCCGCCCTAGAGATGAAAACGCAATTTTCCACCCGGCTATCTACCCATGAAAATTAAACTTTCCGAACAGGAGAGATGAAAATTCCTTTTATATGTATTTGTTCCATGCTACGCTTGTCACGTCACTTACTGTGCTGCTGTGTACGTTGCAGATGGCGCTGGTAGAGGAAGCAGGCGCGGGCGCCGCCGCTGACGACCCCGAGGCGCTGCTGAACGAGTGGCTCGGCGAGCTGACCGTGCTCACTGCGGTTAGTATTTTTTTCTCAAACATGCTCGGGTATTTAAAATTTTTATTTGAAAACAGAACATGGCAAGCTTTTGCTCTTCACAACTCTTGCCTAGGAGTAAAATTAATGTACCGAAAATTAGACCAAAAATACCGAAATAATTTTTCCCGCTTTTCAATTTTTTCAAACTTCAATCTACATCTAAGCTAAACTACAGATAAGCCAACTAATAGGTTTTTATCGCAGTGCACACGTAATAAAATGTTAATAGTATATTTTTTTATCGAGGGACCCGAGCTTTAGCGAGGGTGTCTATTTATCCGAGGGTTTATATTGACTTTTAGTCTCGAGGTGAAAACTCAATTTTTCACTTCGATTGCGAGAAAACGCTTTTTGTGACAGAATTAATGCGTTTCTTATTCTGCAGTCCATAAATATTTCATAGGTTTTTAAATAAATCTTTCTAGATTTCGGCCGCAAAAGATTATTAATTATGTCTTTTGTTCTTTGCTCGACATCATAATTTTCACTATCACTTGACGAGATTGTGAGAATAATCAATTTATTTTAATCTTTTATGATTTACGTCATCATCATCTGAGGCATTACAGCCGCCGGTGGGCCTTAGCCTGGTCCAGTAAATCTCTCCATTCCGATCTGTTATGGTTCTGTTTATGATTTACGCTTTACAGCAATTTCAAAGTTTTCGCGATAAGTATTTTTTCCCAACCAGACACAGATATAAAAAAATCGCATCGGCGAAATGGTCCATATACACACAAACTGGAATAAATAGAATGGCGCCACCTTCTATGCGGAAAAAGCACAGAACTAAGATCACGTAGACTAAGAACGTAATATTTTCGTCATGAAAATGGTCCACACCCAATCTTATTTTATGCCAAAAACTAAGCAAGTACTGGCTGTTTGAGTTTATCTAAGTCACTCGAAGTAAATTAAAAAAATAATAAAATAAAAAAAATACTTTTACCTCTAGGGACTAAAGTACTCACTTTACTCCCGCCTCGTAAGGCTATATTGACCTACTTTTAGAGCATGAGAAGTGAAAAAGTTTTTTCATCACAACTTGGTTGCAATCCCCTAAATAAAGACTAAGGGCCCTTTTTGCGTATAACGCCTAAGGGCTTTATGAGCTGTTTTTTGCGCCTTGCGCGTACTGATGGACGTGCAGCTGCTCAACGTGGAGCACGAGAACATGCAGCTCGGGCACGCTGTTGCAGGGAGGGGTGGCAGCGGCGGGGTGCTGGCGCTGCCTGGGAGCTGCGCCAGCGGTATCGGCAATTTTGAAACCTAAAAATAATATTTTTTGTCTTACAAATGTACTATTTTACCAAATGTGATGAAAAACATTATATGTCGCACGGGCGGTACTGGAATTACATTACGAACATCGACTCTTCGACTTCGACAGTCTAATTCCTTATTTACCGTCCTTAAGATACAATGTACTATAAATATCAGTTCATTGCGCGTGATAGAATCTTTTTTTGGGAACGTATTTTGTATGAAGTTAAGTAGTTCCTACGTTTTACTTCATTTTTATGGTTTAAGATATTTATTTTCTCAAAAGATTTACAAAAAATCACTTATAGAGAAAAACAATATTAATTTAACTTAAATCTAGGTAAGAGAGGGTACCACACAAACATGGTGAACAAAAATCTATGAACTAAAGCGGGTAGGTGGTAATGTCGAGAGCAACACAAGTTTTTAACTAAATAACTTGCTAACTGGAGGCCAGTTAAACCAATCTTTATATCGTTAGTTAATTATCGGTTACTTGTGAGTAGTTTAAACTATTATTACAAATTATTATTCTTCATTTTTGCAGAGGTTTCACAAATATTTACATATACCTACCTAATAAATAGTATTTGGCATATTTTTTTGAATTATATTAAAAAACAATATTCCTTATTTAACCAATGAATGGGTAGTTAACTAATAAAATAAATAAACACACCGTAAATAAAACTTGTGTCACGTCAAGTGACTCATCGAGTTTTAAAAGCTAAATACATTATATTGCTTTAAGTATTGTACCTCACACGACTTGTGTTGTATGTATTCTTGTTGACGAGAAGATTTGCGATCCTTATTCTGCGTTTGTACCTATAGTGCAGCCTACGGTGTTTGTCATGCTCGCGAAGGGGGCAGGGCTATGGTTCAATCATACTCCTTAGGTATATCAATACAATACTGCGGTGTCTTGTCTTGCCTTTTTGTTTTTTATAACTTCAGTATAAAAGTTAGTATACTTAACTTTACTTACAGTCTAAACTCTAGATTAGTTTATTCTAAAGCGTGTTCAGGATTTTTCTTTAAAAATACTAATGGCTACAGCAACCTGTCGGCAACATTGAAAAGCGGACAAATAAAATTAGCCTTGAATAGCTTTGACCTGCATCGGTTTAAAAATGCTTAATTACATACAATTATAAAGAGTATTTAAACAAACAAACCATTAGCTTTTATTAATTCACAAAAATACCTACTCCAGTGACTATAACTACTATACGTAACCAATCAATCAAAGATTTTTCTCTTGCTGTAGATCACAAATACTGTACAGGTTTACTGCAAAATGCCACCTGGTAAATCCTTGAAACTCAATAATGACGGAGCCATATTTGAATTTAGTAAAAAAATAGGTTCCTTTATATAAAAAAGGTTGAGTGGGATCGAACACGTGTGGCGTGCAGCCGGCCGCGACAGGTGCACGGGCACATATGCGCTTTTACCATGATTTCGCTTACTCGCGCAGCCTCTTGTAGGTACCTTTTAAATTATTATCTTCATAACCAACGCACCCAAGATAACTTGCCTGCCTTTTGTTGTTTATAGCTTAACCTTAAAACGGGTTCGGACTGTTTTCCTTTCCTATAAATAATAATTGTTAATTACTTCAACTTAAGATTCAAGAAGTGTGTTGAGAGCTCACGGCCGGCGTTAAAAGTATAATTTAGAACAAAAATGCAAAACTACCAATGTTTTTGTGAAAATATGTACGTTTCATGTGTCACAATGCAATATTTGAAAACATCTATTTAAAACCTTAGCCCTATCTTAACACAAATTATTTGAAAATTAAAATTAAAAAATAAACCTGAACTAAGAAACTCCTTTTTTCATGGAATTCGGTTATTAAGCAATCACGCGGTTCACATTTGAAACATACCTTTGCAGGTATCTCAGGTATCTTCTCGCTAAGTGCCGCGCTACCATTTGATTCAACAGTAGAACGGAAAACAGCAGGTAATTAAGGAAACTCGTACGACCCGATTCTTATCATATTGCTAGTTTTTTTGTCCAAGGGGCCTGCTAAATGCAACGGCAGCTGCGGCCCGTCATCCGCACCATCCGGCTAAACTCAGCCAAAAAACTCACGCACAAACATTATCTCCGCAGAGACGCAGCACGTGCGTGCTCTCACCGCTTTAAGTGCTGATTCAAAGCCCTCAGGGCTACTGTAAGCTATTTAAAACACGCTACCTACAATACTGAAGACACTCCACAGTCACCACACTGGTTAGACTGAATAGGCAATTCGCGCATAATCTTTTACAGCGCCATGAATTAGCAGACTTCGCTCCTAGAATGTAAATTTCATTTTACTTTCCCAGGGAAACTCGGTCGCATAGATTTGCATCCGTACAATAGGTATAGCTGTTCCTGCTTCAGTATCTATGTATTTACTGAGTCAGGACGAGACCTATACCAAATTTAGCTTCAAAACGTAGTAACTTGTACATATCTTTCACCATAGTGCAGTGTGATGTACTTGCAATTTAGCGATCTTATTACAATGATCACGGTCGTACACCTACTTAAGATGCGGGCACCCCGATATGCTTTCTAGTTTGATAAATTAAGTCTGACTCCATTAAAGGAGCGACTACGCTGTTGCAGCCCTACCGGCAGCTGTTCGATCTTTAAACAATCCATAGTGTATCTACCCGGTGCTTCCTTGATTTGTGTGATATGTTATATATGTTGTGGACCAAGTGATAAATCGATCATTTTTCATAATGCTCGGGCATATACCAATATGAGATAGAAATTTGATAATAACTATTAAATTAATTACATTGCCCGGGCATTAAACATAATGTCTATCCCATATTGGGCAAAGAAATAAAAAAACATGTCTCATTACTATTTTTTTAATTTTTACGTAAAATTTAATAAATCGTTAAACATCTATCAAAATCTGTAAAGTAAGTTATCTTAATGGTAGAATTTAATTTCTTTGGCACTTGTTTTGGTCATTATTTAAACCTAACACGCTCCTCCTCGCTGCGCTCGTCGTCGCTCCTAACTTTCGGATTTAATGAATCAGACTTCAGCTAGCCAAGAATCAGCATTGATAATGCCCGCAGACAATGTCAATTTCAACTTCATTATTAATTACTTATACATTATCAAGATTTTTGGAAATTCCCACGGGATTTATAAATACTATTTTCGATTTCGCTTCGAACAGAGTAACCTTCTCTCCGTAACTTATAAATTACTATACTTATAAAAGACAGATACTTCAATTTTGGCGTGCAAGGTAATTCTATGGTAGTTTACCATAAATTTTAAATACAGTTGCAAACAAAGCCACATATACATATTACGCATACAGTTCATGTATACTGGTGATAGCTGCACGTTTCACAAAGTCATTGTTTGATTTGTGTTTGATTATTTTGACACTCTAGCTTATGCTGTTACAACGACAATGTATAAACGATTAATTCTAAATATTTTAGAATACTATCACATCGCAACTCATATCAGAGACTACCTACTCGTATTGCCATCGGTTAGGTTTCGGTTCTCAGTGTCTCACCCATGCTTAATGATTCTTTCAGGGGCTTTATCATATTTATATTTAACCTAAGACGCTGTCGACTATCTTTGAATATTAAAGCTTCTGAGAACCTTTGGAACAGGTGGACGTTATTATCTGGTAGTCCGGATTCGGTCGAACTCAAAATTGCTCTCTGCCTCTTTGCTTTGTACCGACAGGTGCGCTCGTCGTGATTTTACAGATATTATTGTATGCGTCATTTATATTTTGCAGTTAATGATACGTTTAAGTACTTAAGTTGCTTTAGGTGACCGTTAAATGCTCTTATGGGCTGTTTTACCATCCATTGATTAGCGTTAACCTACGGTTAAAAGTGATGCCGTCTCCGTCTATTCGAACAAAACAAATAGAAACGGCATCACACCTAACCGCCAGTTGACACTAATCAATGGATTGTGAAACAGCCCCTTAAAGTCCAAAATTTTTACTCATTTTACTAGTTATGTTATGATTAATTGGAATAGATATTTAATGCAATTTTAATCAGTGTGTATTTTCAGCAATCAATTGTTTTATACTGACGAGCAAAAATTACGGGCCATTTTTAATACAACTTTGTATAAGTAATATAATATGTCACGTGCTTTAATAAAACCCTGCTCCAGTGAGACGTGGATTAACTGGCAGGTTAGTAGCATTTTTTTCACATTTTCATACGAGATAATATTTTAAATTTTACTTTAATAATGTACAAGTCACTACCATTCCTTACTCGTACAAACTTATACCATTTATGATTTTACTCAAACCAAAATACGAGAGATATTTAAAAGTAACTATGTAGGTAGGTATGTAGCGTAATAAAAGTTTATAAAAACACCATGGAAATTGATGTGTCTTTAATAGTATAATGATGGATTGACAGCATTGCGGCGTAGCCCACATTTAATTTTTATAGGTACCCGCGGGTAGAGGTGGTTGTCAGCAGAAGATGGAGTGCCGGTGACACATGGCCCGGCGCACCGCGCAGGTGGAGGTAGCTACCACCTGTTGGCCTTTTTTTAGACCACCTTTTTTCTGCCGGCGTAGTATAATCCCTTTTGCTTTAACGTGCGTCTAAATGCACGCTTTGCCGGAAACAACAATAAAGATAGTTATTATTATTTGTGATCTATACCTACTCAATTGATTATTTTAAAGAGATCGTTGGAGTCTTCGACTCATAGAAATTTCCATTTAAAAATTTGCCTTATAATGCAAAAAAATAAGTCAAAACATGTAGATGGTGTTGGTCATATGAGTGGTGGCAGTGCGCCGGTGACACTGCGATAGGTTACCCTCGGAACTATGGCCATACGTAGTACTATTAGTTATTCTGTGGCCTTACCATAACACGACATGGTGCAAGCGTGGTTTGGGGTGCGTCGGTGTGCGTGTGTCGTGGGTGTGTTGGTGCTCGTCATTACAGAGATACTTATGGGAAGCGCCGGGTGCGAGCTTCAACGAGGGGACTACACGCACACTAGCGAACTGTCTCGGGACTCGACCGTCGGCGGAACGTAGCGGGCCCCGCACACGTGCGTAAACCACCATGCTTACACTCGTCTCCCTTCCCCTGCGCCGTAGCTTGCCCCTGCCCCTACCGCTGCCAGCCGCGCTCGCGGTCCATAATGTATCAAAACTCTAGTTGTGTTTGAGATTGCGTACTATATACGCGCTTCCTAAGTGCACTGCGTGAACGTTCTTTGTTCTGTGAGTTTATGAATAAAATATTGGTCAGCGCCCTTACTAAATTTTTGTATTCGATTCGATTCGTCCTCAAGTGAACGGGCGAGGTCAATAGTGCAAAATTAAGTGTGTCGGTTTAGTTCGCGCGCAGACTCCCGTCGTAGCACACAGAGACAGACGTACAACATCTCTTTTTAGTGCTGGCTTGTGTTTTATTTCCTATAAGTAATCTGGTGACTGATTGCTAATTATCGCTTCTAAAGTTAATCGAGTTACCTACGATGTTTTTAAAAAGTGTGTTGATGTAACATTGCATGCTGGTGCCGGCACATCGGCATACTCGGCCGATAAAATGTGAAGTTCTGGTTTATGAGTCATCGCGAGTTGCAATGTAAACGTAATGATGGACGTGCAACTGACCGAACCGAGTAAATGGCATCGTGGGGGTTTCTTGTGCTCTCTCAATAGAAGTTTCCGATTAGCGAGCGGCAAGTCTAGGAGCGTCACTATTGAAAGCAAACCAACACCACACTTTCCTGACATGTCCTCTACGGTAAGTCCTACCTACTCGGATCAACTGAACTGCCTTAGGTACTACTACACAGAACTTGAATGATTGTTAGGATAAATTCACATTCAAAGAATTTTTTGTTGCTGAGGTAACTAAATTGCTAAGCACTAAGCACAACCTAATTACTTAACAGTTTTTACTCGGACGACCAGATGGCCTAGTGGTTAGAGAACCTGACTACGAAGCTTGAGGTCCCGGGTTCGATGTCGGGGCAGATATTTGTATGAAAAATACGAATGTTTGTTCTCGGGTCTTGGGTGTTTAATATGTATTTAATTATGTATCTGTATATATTATATATAATTATATTTATCCGTTACTTAGTACCCATAACACAAGCTTTGCTAAGCTTACTTTGGGACTAGGTCAATTGGTGTGAATTGTCCCGTGATATTTATTATTAGTTTTTAGTGAATCACGGTTAAGTATTTGCGATAAATACCTTATCTGTTACGGGATTACCGTGATTAGGTACCTACCTTAAGTAAGTAAGTAACAATATTTCGATGCAGTTGCATGTAGGGTTACCATATCACATGATATGATGATGGAAAACGAGCAAGTGGGTCTCCTGATGGCAAGAGATCACCACCGTCCATAAACATCTGCAACACCAGGGGTATTGCGGATGCGTTGCCAATCTAGAGGCCTTAGATGGGTGGGATACCTCAAGTGACAGTAATTTCATCGGCTGTCACTCTCCACGCCGAAACACAACAGTGCAAGCACTGCTGCTTCAAGGCAGGATTAGCGAGCAAGATGGTGGTAGCAATCCGGGCGGACCTTACAAGGTCCTACCACCTGCATCAGGATTTGTCCTGAGATCCCAGGATTTTGATACTCTTCTCAGGATTCTGGCCGGATTTAGGAAATCTCAGGATTTTTAGAATTCTTAATTAAATAGTGGATTATTTTTTAATACATCTTTTTATTAAAAAGGAACAAAATCAAATAATAATCTTTCTTTTACATTCCTAATAGGAGATTAACTAAAAAATCAACTCTGGTCATGTTAATTGCACAAATAAAATCAACCGAGATCACAATAATATCAATACCTACTTAAAATAATAATTTCGTAAATTACGTTTTGAAAAAAATCTGTTAAGTATTGCGACAAATTCTCGGGATTTTTTGACGGGAATCAGGCTTTTTCTCCGGACTTTTTAATTTTTCATCTGGTACTTACCTTATCCTAGATGCATGCATCATGACATGACCACGGGTAAACTGTAACAAATAGGTAAGTATATTAACAGTCTAATGACCATAACAATGTGTAACATACCTAACCAGCGTTATCTTCATCACCATGCTTAGAATTTTCTCGAAAGTAGGTAAATAAAATGACAGATGACCGTAGTTAGGTGCACACATGAGTAGGATATATTGAACAAGTAAAGAAGCCTTTCTGGAGAGGTAGTACGGTTGAAGGGGTGGGCACTGGGCAGCTGCCCCCCTCCGGAGCGACGACCTGCCGCGCCGCCCTGCTAACGTCACGATACGCAACTGGGTAATGCGGAAATATAGCATTGCTATTGCTAATCTTGATACGCCAACTATACTCAAACTAAGAGCTCGAATCACGAGTGCGAGTTTATGACATGAGGCGAAGCCAAAGATATTATACCACTAGATCTGCTCAAAATATGATTGAAGTCAACCGTATATAGTTGTACTCCTCGATCATGTAACTAATGCCATTTGTTAAAAAAGTCAACTATACTGCAAAAGCGACATCCGATTTCAAGGATGTAACGTTTTTTGGTGAAACGTCAAATCACAGAATAACTAATAGTACTGTCAAACATCAGTTTTAGTACGTGTGCTAATAGTGATGTACATTTCACTGTCAGTCACATCACAGCTTACTTTGTCGATAAATGTATCCACGAACTTAATTATCGTTTGAGCAGAACCAGACGAACAGTGAAAAATGCATTTGGAATCATCTGATGTATTTCGCATGTTAAGAAAACCTATTCTACTAGCACCAAACAAAGCTTAAATATAGGTGAAAAACTTAAGCAAATGACCTGTTGTTTGTGGTAGTGCACAGAATTAATATGGAGCTTAAGTAAATTTTTGTATATGCGTGATAGTTTATAAACTTTTTAGACTATTTAGTTTACTGCATGGCTAAATGTGCCTACCTACAAGACATTTATACTTGTATTCCCATATGGGCGCAGCATAGTGATACAAGTTTATGATTAATGTACCAACTATTTTAACCTATGTTTGACAAATAAATTATATGTATTTGAATCAGGAACGTCAATTTGTTTTTACGGACACGTTACTACTACTTACATACAAACAGGTCATTTGCTTAAGTTTTTAACCTACCTATAATAACATAAGTTTTGTATGTGATTGACGTCGTTTAAGGAAAAATATGTGGTAGGTAACCTAACCTGACCTAAAGGGTTCTACAAGATGGCCCTGAAATAAATTCTGAAATATTTACAGTTTAAATATTAATTAATAATAATAATAATTAAATTCATTTATTCAAGTAACATTACAATAAATAAAATAAAAGGTTACCTTGAACCAACTTGTTACATAATAGATAGGTACACTTTTATTTAAAAACTGATTAAAAAGTTTTATCTATAATATAAAACAAAATAAAGGTAACTAAAACTACATACAAACTAAAATTATAAATAAAAAAGTAGCCCTAAATCACTGCCAGGTGGTAGTGCCCAGAAGGCTAAAAAATAAAATAATAAATAAATAAAAACAATATTAAATTCATGAAAATACTTCCTTATTTTACCATCCTTACTTTCCTATATCCTTATCCTAATTTTATTTTCCTTATTTTTATTTTATTTAGAGTTTGCGAAATGAAAAGTTACGAAATAAATCAGATTGCCAAACGTTAGTTGTGAAATGAGCGGATACCGATTTTGGGTTCTATGTACATTCGTCCGTTCTATGAAATGCTAGTTTCTTTGAGCTAGATCCTTACTTACATTCTTGTGTTATACATTATTTATGAACACTTATTTACCACATTCATGAACCTACGCATCTAGATTTAGGTAAGTACTTGCGTAAAAGGTGTCACGACATGAAAGAGTGATCTGAATTTAGGACAGGAAAACATTTACTTATTCCGTTCTGGAATGTTACGAAATATAAATATTGAAATAATATCTCAATAAGTAAGAAAAAGTGACCATCTTTGAAAATCTACGACATATTAAGTATTTCGACGGAAATTTAAACCGACGACATGCCGGTATAATAATTCGTCGTGAATTTTTGTTTTAAGCTTCGTAATAAGAAACCTTTATAGTTATTATATTGTGTTTTCATACCATTATACAAGTTGTTCATTAATATACTGAAAACCTCGGACACCCCAATAGTATTTTATAAGTTTTTTTATTGTATTATTTTCTGATAGCTCAATAATTTCAAAAAATGCGTATATTTTGCTAAGTCACTTGTAGTTTCTAACACTTAAAGCACTAAACTTATAATTTGTATCTAACGTTAACCTATAAGTTGCGCTGCGCTGTTTTTAGAAGAAAATTTACCTCTTCACTGCCAGAGTCATCCAGTCGTGACAGCCAATGGAATGCCACACACGCCACGATCATCTATTACGAGTATGACCAACATTAAACTCAAAATTAATTCTTCTGCAACGGAATTAAAAATCAAGTGGATTTGACGCTGATTTTTCTGTGGCGTACAGAGCACATCACTTCGTTTGTTTTATGACGGTGAAGAGGTTAAAGTGAAAGAAATCGATCAGTATTAAATTGCACCGCACTTGCTAGGTAGCACAGAATCACAGTATAAAAAGGAGCAGTAAACCGTCTTCATACAAACGGCCGGAACGCGAGTTATACCTACGCGCCACGAATTCTCAGCATACCTCGGCAACCATCAGTCGCGAGTGCTCCGCGGTTACGTACGAACTCACGCGCATTTACACAATTTCACAACGATATAAACAGTATTGTTTGGTGTACCTATGTTTAAAAAAAAAACTAAGATAATATAACGAAAACGTAGGTATCTATTGAAGTTATTTATCAGAATGCGAATTTTTTTACTCTTAAATTCAACAATAAAGCTTTTCGCACATCCCAGAAGAGGCGCAAATACTTCTCCGTAACTAATTTGTATGTAACAAATATACGTAGTGATGAAGCCAAATAACATAATTTGTTTTGTGGTTTATTAATATAACGTAAAATGCACTTTTGTTAAACACCACAGTCCATCTTTAAATCTCTCCTTTATCCTTTCCCTACTTTAAATTTCATGTCACATTATCAAATCAAATACATAACTGAAGAGTGACAGTTAGGTACTAGAGTAGGCAGCCCCATGGCACGTTTGTGTACCGAGCCGGCGTTGGTAATTATATCAAGGACGCTGCCGAGACGCAATACTGCTCCTTTTTTATAATGTGACGGAATAGAATGCGCTCATTCCCGGAACCAGGGAGGGAACGACCAAATCTTATTACAGGTTGCAGGACAAACGAAATTTTTGGGAAATATGTAGTGAGTACAGCATAAAATATGGACCAAAGCGGCCAAAACTGGTCCTATTTAGATCTTATACAACTGAAGTTTATATTCAACAAATTGTCTTTAGTGGGAAATGTTTACATTTTCTATGACATGCCCTCCAACTGAAATATATGTTATAGTTCTAAAATAATTATGTGATGTAAATAGATACAACACGCAACTGAAGTTACTTCCAAGAATAATTAATTCACGTTAAGGGACTACCTAATTCATATTCAAGGCGCCTAGTGGCCACTTTTATAGCTCACAATTAGTTTCCTGGGGTTCCTTAAAGGTGCTTGTAGGAATTTTTAATAGGCGTATTCAACAGGGCTCTTATCCAGTATCAACAGGTGGAGTTAAATATAAATAAATAAATAAATATCACGGGACAATTCACACCAATTGACCTAGTCCCAAAGTAAGCTTAGCAAAGCTTGTGTTATGGATACTAAGCAACGGATAAATATAATTATATAGATATACTTAAATACATAGTAAACACCCAAGACCCGAGAACAAACATTCGTATTTTTCATACAAATATCTGCCCCGACACGATCTGGTCGTCAAAACGGAGTTACAAAACAAAAATATTTAACGTGGATCCTGCCCTGCCTGATATTGCTAAACTTGTAGTTAAACAAACAACTACTTACCTACTTATAAAACTTTAACTATTACTTAGTTCAGATCAATTACTACATTGACTTGCTGATTTTAGCTTGAACTAATATAAAATATAAAAAAATATAAAAAATAAAACCTCTCTCTTTCTAATGTCAACAGGGTCTTTTATAGTCCTAGGTACGTTACCATCCTTCCGTCTTGATCTTGACCGTGTTTCTTCACCTTGCTCAAAGAATCATTTTGAGTTCCACTTTGTTCACTCGTAAGGAGGGATGTTTACTGAAACCGACGTATAAAAGACTCACCATACGTTTTGTGTAGTTCAATAGCACCCTAGTAACGTAAGTTTTTTTCTTTACAGGGACTAAATGCCTCTAGCGAGGCTTCGGTCGCGCTAAGGCCGTTGGAGATTGTGGCACCTCGCATCGACTCGTACCGGTTCTCTATGGCCAACCTCGAGGAGACGCAAGACGCCGATTTAGACGCCATCTTAGGGGAGCTCTGCGCTCTTGACTCTGAGTACGATGAAGAGATATCGAGAGTTTCTTCAGGTAAACATTTTGAGTTGTTAAATGCTGACCAAACAGCTCCTCGTGGCGACTCTTTGGCCATTTTAGTTCGAGCATAATCAATCACATGATGGATCCGTGTTCCAATCATTTCGCAGTGGCTGGAGTCACTTAAGAAAATTTACATTTATCAATGGTCACATTCACGCCTCCTGGCCTGAGATATCATTTTTGTTTTCCACAGTGTCTGTATTATTGACGGCATTGTGTTTGTGTCCAGGTTACTCTTCGGCGAGTAAGGAGCGAGATGCAAGCTGCGGGCAGCGCGCCGAGTGCGGCGGGCCCGCGCCCAGCGTCGCAAGAACCGAGTCCCCCGACAATGACTCGGCCTTTAGTGATACCGTAAGTATGCACCACCGCTGGATATTGAAAGGTATTCCAAGGAAACATTATTCATTTTCTTTATTGTTTCAGGTTTCAATGCTTTCGAGCGAATCTTCGGCTTCTAGTAGTACTAGTGCTAAATGTAAAGCGTTAAAACTAAATCTCCATCAAGATCAAAAGGTAAAGCATTTATTTTAAAGTTTTACTCGAATTCGATTTTTAGAATCCGATTTTAAATGTTTTTTTTTTCAGAACGCGAGTTTTCAACAAAAGGCTGACAAGATTAAATTAGCGTTAGAACGCATGCGTGAGGCTAACATTAAGAAGCTGTTCATAAAGGCTTTCTCGACGGACGGCTCGTCTAAGAGTCTCCTTGTGGACGAGAAGATGAGCTGCGGCTACGTGACGCGGCTGCTAGCCGACAAGAATCACGTGTCCATGGAACCCAAGTGGGCTGTAGTGGAGCACCTGCCCGATCTCTACATGGGTAACTATCGCATAGTTCACTTCCACGTCGGGATCATGCCTAGGGGCAATGTAATTCTCGGGGCCCTTTTTCGGTCATTTAAAGCGCAACATTTTAGTTTTTTTGCTGCTAAAATGCTAACGGTTACTCTGGTGGGTACCTACTGTTTTAACAGTTTTTTGATAATTACTGACACTATTACTATAAGAAACTGACCGGGGGCTATGTTCATAGGAATATTGTTCCAAAAAATAACTTATACTTACATATCTTTAATTTATTTACAGAACGCGTATACGAAGATCACGAAATGTTAGTTGATAATTTAATGTTATGGACGAGGGAATCGAAAAATAAAATATTCTTTGCTGAGAGACCAGACAAGATATCGTTGTTCCAAACGCCTGAGAAGTTCCTTTTGTCGGAAGACGATCGAGGTTAGTAAAATAAATGCTTTTAACTGATATACCCATAGCCCTGTTTAAGACGTTGTGACTTTCACGCACTGTTATAGTATAGCGAGACCCTGAAGCACAGCAGGCAGGCTTTATCCTTAACCTACATATAGTTAAACAAGGACGGTTAATACTTAATATACTTACTACTATTTTCATTATCATATCAGAATGTTTTTTGTCATCAGGTTGGTCTAGCGAACACGATGACCATTCGAGACAAGTGATTTTAGAAGAATTCTTCGGACAAAGCGGCGCAACGTCCAGCGCGGCGCCCTCCGTGTCGGGGCACCCTGTGCCTCCCATGGAGGGCCCACTCTACCTCAAAAGCGACGCTAAGAAAGGCTGGAAGAAATATCACTTCGTTTTACGACCTTCTGGTATTTTTTTTCCTATTCATTCACCCTTGATACGTAAACCACCGAGTTTACCATCAAGGGTTTATTTTGCAATTCGTGTGGCCACACCTTTCTCTAAGCTCAGCGAATAAGCATATGCGAAATTTAATTGCTTGCGAACGTTATAACAGTTCATATACACCACTATAATTTAATTTGTTCCCCAAATAGGACTATACTATTCGCCAAAGGACAAGGTGAAAACACTGAAAGAGTTGGTGTGTTTAGCGACTTTTGACACCAATGAAGTGTACATAGGGTTGAATTGGAAGAAGAAGTACAAGTCACCGACTGATTATTGCTTTGCAATCAAGCACCCGAGGCTGCAGCAACCAAAGAGCGTTAAGTTTATCAAGTTTTTGTGCGCGGACGACCAGCGCACGCTCGAACGATGGATCACAGCGATGAGGATAGCCAAGGTACGTGCGGCTACTTTCTTGCAGTAGGTATTTTCGCTTGTTCCTCAGAAATTCTTTTTCTTTCAAAGTCAATACACATAATGAGTGCCAACTTACCTAAGTATTATCAGCGCGAAAACGCTTGATCATAATAGTTTATTATCGCCCCGCGGTCAATAGTGTCTTAATGGTAATCTTGATCTTTTTGGGAATATTTATTTCGTAACACTTGCATGTACTAAATAGCGTGAAAACAAGCAGAGTAACTTAAATAAAAAACGGGGCCTTTTCTCTTGCATTATTACGGCCCAAGGATCGTAATGCTTTTTTATTTAGTTATTTTTACATTTATTAGTTCAAGTTCAAGCAAAAACGTTACTTAAATCAACTCGAATGAAAAATTTCGTTTACCTATACAGAAATTTTATCGCAATTTAATTTTATTTTGCTTCCTCTCTGAATTAATATTTTTTTGTTACTATTTTGAAGATATTGATTACGTTTTAACTTTGTAAATCCGTCGAACATGTTTGCAACTTATGCCACCGCGCCACCTTTTAATTTTGTATCTACTTTGGGAAAGTGAATTAATTGTTTGTCACTTTTCTAAGCTAGTAACTTGACCCATTACATTTATAAGTCCAGATTTCATGGTTTTTCCTTTCATCTAATTTATCAAGTTGGTTAAGAGAGATTTCATACTTATAATTGATCCTAACGATCGATGCAATAAAAGTACAGGATTTAATTTTTACAGATTTTAGTCGGTTTGATTCCCGGGTGTGGCAAGCGAGTTTACGAAAGCCTTTGAATGCAGTTTTCTTTCTTTTCAAAAATAAAGGAATGTTTTCTTTGAGTAAAATTTTCTATCTACAGTATTAATAGTAGGTACTTTCCCTTCAGGTGGCATTACAAAATTCCACCCTGTACATATATCACGAAAGGTGGTACAGGAATAACGAAGCTCAACCCAGGTAGCCCTCATGCTTCGACTTCTAATTGATTGTCGTTCGTAATTCCATACTTACCGCCCTTAAGGCACAATACTATTGTTAGCACTACACTGTTCAGCACACAGATTAGGGATTAACACCCTACAAACAATTTTGCGTATTTTTTGAGAAAGTTCAGTGCGGCCCAGTAGCCAGCTTCACACGAAAACTACAACCGACTGTAGGTATGCTGAGCAGGTCACGTCATTGAATGTATGGTGTATCCTTTGCGTTATTTTTCTTACATCTAGAATCTAGATTAATTTTAAAAGCTCTTAACTTTGGAAAAGTTCAAGCCAAAATTCCACTGCTTTCTCAAGACACGTTACTCATTGTTCAAGTAATTGTATGGCTCTGATGCTTGTTCCCGCAGCACGGTCGTCAGCTGCTGGAGAATCACCGCTCGCTGGTGGAAGAGCTGACGCAGGAAGACCTGGACCACCTGGCGCACGCGCGCTCCTGCTCGGTGAGTTAACACCCCAAACATTTGCATCCTCTTAAGAGGATTGTGAAGTAAGAGCAACAGTTTGGATTTCATACAAACGTTTAACACGGTTACCACTTAAACGTTCAAAGTGTTAGGCATGGTCAAGGAGTTTAATTCATTGGCCACCATGGAACAGTGACATCGCATTAATTAACAAGGAAAGTCGTAATGACTTTTCCTTTGAAAAGGTGACATGGTGGCCCATGAATTAAATTCCTTGACTGTACTTATTTTGAAATATTGTCAGTCAAAAAAAGTCTAGGTTCCTATGTTTCTGTTTAAATAAAGAGCCGAGACTACACAGTCCTCGACGCTAAGTTTATATTTTTTGCGAACCGCGCACATTTTCTCTCACATTTTGGGAAAGCAAGCTTTATAGATGTCTTGTAACGTGGATTCGTAAGCATTTTCCGATTGCTGTAATGAGATGTAGCAAGTAACTGTTTCGCTAAATGTACCGGTGTGAATATTGACAAGGATTTTAGGACACGTGTTTGTTTGCAGATATCGTCGATCCCGACCAAGACGACGGGCGCGCCGGCGGGCGTGGCCAGTCCCGCGCCCTCCAGCGGCGCCAGCGTCGCCAATTCCGACATCAGCAGCGGCAGGTAAATACTCTTTCATACGTAAAGGCTCTAAACCTCCGAAGCGTAACTGATGAAAATCCAGCACTGTCTGGGCGGGCCCTTTCTTCCCAGCCGTCCATAATGGATTTTTCATGACTGCACGCCCGCCATCTCCAATAAAGCAAGTCATATGTTTAAAATCTAAAATCAAGTAAATAAAAGCAAGAACCTAAGTGTCTAGCCCCTGAGGCGACTCAACCCAGAAATCCTCCGAGACCTCATAGCGACTTTGCCGGCTGCGTAACCAAAAGGGACGTAGCCAAATCGTTGTCAAGTGTATCTGCCACAAATATGCTGCAATGCGAATGTCAACTACAAATACACACATACTCAGCAAAACATAGACGTGTGTTAGGGCTAGGTAGGATAAAGCCATTTAATAATTTCATATTAGGTATAATAGTTATTTATGCAACTGTATCGTAATAGGGGTCCTTAAAACACGAGTGTGGTTTTATGAAACGAGCCAATTAACAACATATGTATACCTATCATGTAGGTATGTGACATGACAACACTAATGTGGCTACGATTGGCACCATTAGGCCAAGGATGAATTTTTACGGTAGCGTGGTCGGGTGCACGGTGATAATACTTAATGTTGATGTGGTTTCAGGCACTCTCGCGCATCGTCCTCCTCCTCCAGCGGCTGCCTGTCGGACGGCGGTACGGCCTCCGAAAGCGCCTTCGACTGCGAGTTTCCTATGGGTAAATATCGATAGCAAAGATTTTCACATTACTCTGTGCTTATTGTTTTAGATTGCGTTAAAGTAACCCTAAGATCTTAAAATGTGACGAAGTAAAATTACTAATAGAAATTCATTGCTTTCAACAAATATATAGCTAGGTATGTATATCAGAGCACAGCTTGAATTTATTGGTTTGTCCATAAGTCAAAATTCTTGAAGATTTATAAGGTTTCCATAGCCTAACTTAGATGATCATAATTTGTGACATTCCAGGTACAATAAAGCGCAAGCCGTCGATGAAGCCTAACATTCCTCTGACGTGGATGACGCGGCAGCTCAAAGAAATGGCGGAAAAGGAGGCGGACGAGGCGGGCGCGGGCGCGGGCGCGGGCGACGGCGGCACACTCACGCGCACGCCGCGCGCCGCCCGCGACGACTCCACGCTCAAGCGACATCACACCATCGGTGAGTACAATGAACCCTTTTTAGAGTTCCGTAGCCAAATGGCAAAAAACGGAACCCCTTATGGATGGATGATGTCTGTCTGTCTGTCTGTCCGTCCGTATGTCACAGCCACTCTTTTCCGAAACTATAAGAACTATACTGTTGAAAGATGTATTCTGTGAACTGCATTAAGATTTTCACACAAAAATAGAAAAAAATAAACAATAAATTTTTGGGGGTTCCCCATACTTAGAACAGAAATTAAAAAAAAAAATTTTTCATCAAACCCGGTGTGGGGTGGGGTATCTATGGATAGGTTCAAAAATGATATTGAGGTTTCTAATCATTTTTTTCTAAACTGAATAGTTTGCGCGAGAGACACTTCCAAAGTGGTCAAATGTGTGTGTGTGTGTGCGTCCTGTAACTTCTAAAATAAGAGAATGATAAAACTAAAAAAAAATATGTGATGTACATTAATTACCATGCAAACTTCCACCGAAAATTGGTTTGAACGCGATCTAGTTGCTACGGAACCCTTCATGGGAGAGTCCGACTCGCACTTGGCCGCTTTTTTTTTCGTTGTGAAATGCTGAGCTGGCAACGTTGCATTTTTGTTAGTTTTTTCGATTATTCCATAAAAATTGAATGAAAATTAAAAATGTGGTCTGATAGAACTGTCCAATATATAAGTTAATGCGTCTACTGCAGTAATTATTCTTGATAGAACTTTATTTTCTTTAAAAACCGTTAAAAAACATTTGTTCGTTTTAAAAAATATAAAAGTATATCACGAATTATTATTGGTGTAGACACATTAACTTATATATTAAGAACAGTTCTAACAGACCACATTTTTAATTTTCATTATTTTTTTATGGAATAATCGAGAAAAATTAACAAAAATGCAACGTTGCCAGCTCAGCAGGTTTTTTCAATATCTTCGAGTATAGTGCAAAATCGCATCCGTTATACGTAAATACCGCGTATTTGCACTACGTGTAATTTTACAAGGAGTGGTTTTAACTTCACATTTGTTTCACGTATTTCGGAATTGGAAATTGGCTAAATTTGTCAGATACACGGAATTAATCAGTGCTAGTTACGCGAATTTGCACTATCCCCGACAATAAGTATGTACTAGTCTACTTTCATTAAATTACTAATGCTTATCAGAAATAGATTTTTTAAACTTGTACTTTGTTATTATAATAGATTCGACAGACGGCACGATATACGGGCGTCTGCCGCTGGCGAGCAGCCCGGCGCGCGCGGAGCCGTTGTCGCCGTGCTGCGGGCTGTACGGCGACGTGGAGCTGCCGCCGCCGCCGCCCGCCGACACGCCCGACGCCATGTTCAGCTCGTCGCTGAGCCTGGAGTCGCTGCCGCCGCCACCGCCGCTGGAGCCGCTCGACGACCTCTCCGGCTCGCAGCTGAGCCTGCCGCCGCCGCCGCCCGACCACGCCCTCGACCCGCCGCCCGGCCGCGTCCACGACATCGTCACCCAGCTCACCACGCACCAGGTGGAGCAGGCCGGCCGCGCGGGCCTCTCCCGAGCCAACTCTCGCAACTCCGACCTCAACCGCTCCATCCCGCGGCAGCCGTCCCTGGACAGCGTCAGCTCCGGCACGTCGCGGACCTCTTCCCTCCATTCTGATAAGAGCATCTACGGCCACCAGAACGTAGCCTACGGCGCGTGTTTGGCCGAACTCCAAATCAAAAAACTGAGCAACGGCAGCCCCTCTATCCAAAAGAAAATTCTAGCGGAACCGACTAAAGAGCGTACCGGATCGATGAAGAAAGTAAATTTTGCCGATGACTTACCGACGTGTACTGATACTGCTAAAAAGAACAAAAAATTGTCTTTTAATCTGAAAGAAGGGCCGCCACCGTCGCCGCGCAAACCACCGCCGCCAAAACGCAACGAGAGCACGCGTCTATCATCACCCAAGAAGTTGGCGGATTCCAACAGCAATCCTCCGAAAGATTTCCTTAAAGATCTACAGAGGGTGATGAGAAAGAAATGGCAGGTCGCTCAGAAGTGCAAGTTGGAGCCGGCGACGACGCCGCACGAGGTGCTCGGCTTCCGGGAGTACCCGCTGTCTGAGGACTACAAGGAGACGAGCGTGTCGATGTGGGTGCAGGAGCACTACGGCAGCGCGGGCGAGGACCCCTTCTACGAGAACGTGTACGGGCGCGAAGCGGGCGAGGCGCCGCACCGCGAGCAGCCCAAGCCCATCAAGAAGCGGCCGCCGCCCGCGCCGCCGCGCCGCAGCGACTCCACACACCTCTCCTCGCACGCGTTGCCGCACGCGCAGCCCACCGCCTGAAACGCGCTGCTCTGGTGCGCCGGCCTGTGCCTGCCGAGGCGCGCCACCGACGCGTACCACGCGTGATGCGCTTCTGGACTCTGGACTCTCTCTGGACGATGCGGCACATTGCCGAGACCCGATCGTGTTGTTGTTGTATTGGAATTAGCGCACATATGAGCCGACTGAGTATAAGCTAGGACTTTGTTGGAATGGTGTTTTTGATTAAATAATGATTTCGAAAATACAAACTGAGACATGGATGCACAGAAAAACCAGAAAAAGAGACCAGCACTGGGAATCGAACCCAGGTCCTCAGCAATCCGTGCTGCGTGCTGTAACCCCTACACCACTGCTGGACAGGAATCTAGAGACGAACTTTTCCTATGCATACATATCTCAGGTTGCTTATTTCTATGCTACTTAAGCAGCAGCACTAGCGACATCTATGTTTCGTCGAGGGACGTCACATTCTTTCGGAACTAACCGCTCACCCAGACAAGAGATGTCGCTACTAAGCAATCAAATTATGATTGTTTTTTAAATAATTATTAGTATTATTCATAAACTAATTGTAACTAAATGTGCTCTGTGTGTTTCTTTACATACTTAGATAACTTGAGAACTATCCACCAAAATAGTTGGTTCGTAATTTAACGAAGTGTATTATTATTAACTTAAACTGGAGGCCACTAATTACCCTACTTAGCGCCAGATTGTACGAGAGCGACAAACGTATATCTAGTGATTTATTTGCTAAATACAAAAATGTAACTGAAACGTAAGAAGCATTCTAGATGTTTATATTCTCGACATATAAAGTGTGTGCTAATAGAAGCTTACATCTGCTAAAAGTTAAGTAGGTAAACTTCAGTAAATAAATATTAATCAGAAGTGAAATTCTGTCAAAAAAATCAAAGACCAAATTCGATGTTAAATGTTATAATTTCCAAAGTATAATAAATAATTTATCGGAATTTGAATGGCGGTGCTATTTTAAAATGGTGTATACTAAACGTATGTAGGTTGTTTTTGTACGTCTACTTGTAACAACTGCCGGAAAGGTGTAAAACCTTTACAATATTTAAAGCCGAGTTTAGACTTTCTAGAAAATTCGTGCAAGTTGCATTACATTGCGGCGTTCGATTGACCGCTACAAACTCGTTGGCTTTACGCCCTCGATTGCACTTGCACGATTATTTTTTCAAGTCTAAACTCGGCTTAATATTTATATGCGTATTTTTATTTTAAGCGTTGATACTAAGAATAATGTTTTTTTTTATTACTTGGCGACGTTACAAGTAGATTGTTCAAAATGGTTCAATGTATAAGTTGGAGTTTTGTCAATTTTTATTTTTCGTTCCTAGTAAAATTTTTATGTCGTTTCTAAAATTTGCTTCAGGTGTTGTTACCGAATTTTAAGATAGGTAAATATATAAATAATTCACGACTTAACGTTCACAAAAGTTAAATTGATTAACCAGTGGGGAGTGATTTTTAAGACATTCATTGAAGTATGTTATGATTATTCAGGACTTGTTAATGATGATGATAAATACCTACTGTAAGGGATATGGTGGTCTCAGCGTCTGCGGGAGAGCTATTTAGCCTTACTTATGTTAACTACTCGTCTGTCACATCTTTTTACTAACTAACTTCACATAAAAAGATCCCTTCCCTATTCCGATAGGTAACCGACAACAAATTGAAATGTTATAAACGATTTCGTAATGCGCGTTACCTAAAACGGATGTACACATTACATGCTTCAAACTTGAATTTCTGATCTTTTTATAAATCCAACATGGAAATGTAAATTAATCTGCAGGGCTCTGTTCTGATTTAGCTGCTCCTAATGTTTATAACTACCACCCTCTCGTTTCAGAACAAAGTGTGAAATAATCATGTCGCTTCATTTGTATTGCGCTGCTTCAATAGTTTCTTCGCGTGTAGGCACTTCTAATGATTCCGTCATGATTTTTATCTTCTCAGGGTAGTGGAAGTTGATTTGGAGTCCAATTTTAGTATTTGGAAAATTTAATTCCTTTCTCACATAAATACAATTAGCGCATGATTTCGAATGCAAACTGTTAGGGTGCAAATCAACAAATCGAATCTCTAAGTTTAAACCGATAATTTAGTTTTAATCATATGTAGGTGATTACGGTAGGATTTATATACCACCTGACGGTAGTTTACAAAAATACTTTAAAGAATTCCTAATTTAGTGCCATAGTTATGTAAAGTGATAAGTTTATTGTTCGTGTCGCTTTCAATTAATTTATGTCGTAGAAGTTAGCCTGACGCTGTTGTCTGGCCGGAAGACCTCGCCCCAACAGTGGATGCCTTTGCGCTTATCTTAAACAGTTATTTATTCAATTTAATAACGGTCATTATTTCGTTAATACTTAAGGCAGCGACAGATAAACTAGTTTAGATATATATGAAGAAAAAAAAATTAAAATCTTATCAGTTTACCTGAATAATGTAATTAATTCGAGCTTGCATTTCATGATTATATGGACAGAATGAAAACTATACAAAACTCCAATGTGGCAAAGATCTCACTGTGTTGACATGTTGCGTTATTCTTATTTTTATGTTTAGGCTGTGATTTATCCGTGACTGGTTTACTTTCCAGTGTAGAATGGATAATAAAATGGAGTTAACATTTTAGGATGTGCAAAGTAGCGCTCAAAAGATATGGTAGCTCCCGATCAACAATAGTAAGTAATAAATATATATTTTTAAGTTTGAAATACGTGACTACATTAAACTCTACTCTGTTATTTCAGCAGGCAAGTAAGTATAATATTAAAGCCGACACATTAATGTTTTCCTGACAATACTTGTATGTACTCACTTGCATTGATCTTAAAACGATTAAATTTAGCATTTCGCTTATTTTTAATGAAGATATTCGATGTAACTACGAGTCCAGTCGCTGGCCGGTTCACTTATAATACGAGTAAATACTAAGTTTTATTTGACCGCGACGATATTACTTTGAATAATATGGGTTCACGCTTAAAGGACCTGCATTCATTTTGTTCTATTATAATTTGGTTTTCGATTGAACGACCTATTGAACGCCACAGTCGGCAAAACACGACAGCTGAAAATCGTTATAGGCGCCATGTTGGCTTCGTGGTGCCTATGGAACGATTTTCAGATATATTTTTTGTCGTCTGTGGCCGACGGTGGCGTTCATAAGGTTAAAAAAACGACAAAATTGTAGATTTTGCATCCTATTGGATATCTTATAGTATAATTAGGGTTTAATAAAATTTATAATTTTATAAACCTTGCATTTCGTACTATAAAAAACCTATTCTTAAAAAAAACATGTTATGCTAAAGTCAAAGTCAGCAAAACTTCTGAACTTATGCTGTCTTTAAGACTATAGCAATAAGTCTGCTATTAGTTAGGTACCTACCGAGTCTTGAAAGTTTAGTCTGTTGTTCCAATACTTTTTAAAAATATGAACATTTACATCACTGATTTATATGTGATATGATTAGTCTTACAATTATAAAGAACGGGAATCCATCCAATTTCAAACTCGGGTTACGAAGACTGAAAGCACAATTAATCCGATTTTGACAATAAACTTGCGTCCAAAAACTTGAACTGGCATCATTTTAAGATTATACACATTAATATCTCAATTATAAAATGTTTGCAGCGCGCAGGCAGTTGTTGCATACAGTGCACTAAAAGAAGACATTTATTCACTAATACCGACAGAACACACACCAACCAAACCAAAAAAATACATGAAAACATGAAAATAGTAACATATACACAATTTTAATGTCGCTCGGTTCTGCACGGGCTTATACTCGCTGGGCAGCATTTCAAAAACATGGACACTATTTTAATGTCGCTCGGTTCTGCACGGGCTTATACTCGCTGGGCAGCATTTCAAAAACATGGACACTATTTTAATGTCGCTCGGTTCTGCACGGGCTTATACTCGCTGGGCAGCATTTCAAAAACATGGACACTATTTTAATGTCGCTCGGTTCTGCACGGGCTTATACTCGCTGGGCAGCATTTCAAAAACATGGACACTATTTTAATGTCGCTCGGTTCTGCACGGGCTTATACTCGCTGGGCAGCATTTCAAAAACATGGACACTATTTTAATGTCGCTCGGTTCTGCACGGGCTTATACTCGCTGGGCAGCATCGGGCTAATACTCGCTGGGCAGCATGTCAAAAACATGCGGACACTATTTTAATTTCGCTCGGTTCTGCACGGGCTTATACTCGCTGGGCAGCATTTCAAAAACATGGGCACTATTTTTGTTGTAAGGCCACGACTTATATTTTTTATACTACCAAGGACTTAATACGATTATTGGGTATGTAACTATTACCAACCAGACTTAAGATATAGATAAGGACAGATATCCACCCGTGTGTGTATACACGGTGGTAGTATTTCGCCCACTTGTAGTCCGCGACGTTAAGTGGATGAACGAAATATTAGTACCTAACCTCGAACTAAACTAACGGTTAACAATTTTTACCTACTAATGGATGTGTACTAGCAACTAGCATTTAAATAATAAATTTTCACACTGAAGAGATAGATACGGGTTCTACGATTTTGGACAGATATTTTACTTAATTTTTTTATATTTACTTAGTATGGTTTAGTTATGAAACCCTTATTATGTAACGCATTTATTAGTATCAATGATCTAAGTTAAATTGTACAGAACAAATTAATTATAATATTAGTTCTTTGTATATTTTTTCAAATATAACGAAATTTCAAGTCTGCCATGTCTTTTAATTTATATTACTTAAAATCAATTGATTTTGCATGAGATATGTAGGTAAAGTGTTTTTTCTAAGCGACATAAGGTAAATATAATGTTATTATCAGTTGGTGTTATAGTACATTGTGCATTAAAGGGCGTAAGAAGGGGATTACCAAGGAGCGTCTATTAGAAGCCCGACACCGCAGGCGGAGGGCTTTTAATGACTCGAGTTTGTAATTCATTTACGGCCCGTGATACACACAATTATTTTCATCACATTGCGAGGAAAAAAATGCAAACAATTTAATTATTTTGTGTCCAAACACTTCACAGGTCGGCGAAGGAAAGGCGCTAAGAAAAAAACTGAATAAAATAATGGCTACCCGCCAAGACAGGGGGCTACTACAAAATTCGAAAATCGAAGTTCGTATCGTACCGTCCCTCTCACTCTCGTATTAAATAATATTAGCGTCAGGCAACGATATGAACTTCGATTTTCAAATTATGTAGTATCCCCCTGATTTTCACTTTTTCGATTCGTCTACCATAGATATAATGCTAAGAACTGTGTATAGTTTAGAATTCAAACGAAATTTAAATCGATGTAGGTAATTTTTAGGTAGGTACCTACACTGTTTTTCACATTGACATTTTAAGGCACTTATATGTATGTATGGCTTAGATATGTGCAAATAAATGAAATCTTACCTATTTATTTAAACCTACTTAAAATGTGTCTGTCTGTGTATTTAAGCATTATTATTTTCAATTACAACAGATATACGACTACAAACTTAAACGAATTATTCGGTAGGTAGTTATTTTCATGTATTAATCGCGAAAATTTCAGAAATCATTATATATTTATAACAGGAAGTAGGTAGGGTACCGTTACCATTTCGCAATATTATTGCTCCCGAACTTAGTGCCGTGCAGCCGACATACATCGCGTAAATCGCGTTGCGCACCCGACTGCTTTCCTACGGTATTCCTGCAATCTGCGCTACGTTAGTACTATTATATATTATTATTAGCCTAATAAGCTGCCAGAGGATCGGCGCCGCTTAGTCGATTTGCCACTATCAGTATATAAAAAGGTACCTACTCTGTGTTTGCCGCAGTCGGCAAGCAAGAACCGTTTTAGTAGATCGCGACAAAAATTTCGACAACTTTATAAAGTGTTTAATTCAGCAGTGTTATTTGGTTATTTGAAGGGATCCACATTAAGCAGTGGGTATATACTGTAAATGTCTCTATAAAAAAATATATTTTTCCTAGGCGCTTCCAGTATTTATTTTATATTAGGTACTTTGAATTTGTAAAAGTACTTCGGGGCACATTGATACGGAGGACAATGGGGCATATTGATACTGTAATATGAGTAAGTAGGTAATTTGTTTTAAATTTTACAGAAAATGGTCCGCACATATGAAAAAGACCGACAGTATCAATAGACGAAACTACAATGGGAACTGCAATCGCTGATGTGATTATTGGCGTTCTATATTTATTTTCTCATAATACATATTCCTATCTAAATGTTATAAAAAAGTCTGATTAAAATTTGAGATAAATGAGAATGAGCCTGTGATTGATTGATAAATAAAGTTTAAAACGAATGAATACACTTATTTTATTTGATTTCTAATCAAATTAATATATGTAAAGTAAGAATATATATATGCGAATCAAAGTGCCCCTGGTATGTATAAATGTACTTCGTATACGAGGCAGTTTGATACGAAACTCCTTTTTCAGAAAAAGAGTCACAAAAAAGTTTACGTGCCTTTTTACAGAGAAATATATATCTAAGTACGCTTAAACCCAGATACATACTCGAACTGGCAAAATAGTTTTTGTTGCAGTTTCTTTATGGCTGTGTTTTTTACCGGCGATACAAAAAAACCGTATCAAGCTGCCCAAACCCCCGTCACATATGACAAACCGTCATTTTGCCGTCACTTTATGACGTGGACGTGTCATCATATATTTTTTGTATTTTTTATATTTATAATTTTAAATTCAAAGTCTTATAACTAAGGGCATTTTTCTACGTTATTTTCATTTTTTATTTTATTTAAGTAATTGATACGAAATGGACGACGAAGGTAACTTCAGCGTTAATTACTAGAGTCGATAGATTGAGAGCAAAACACTTGCACAATATTACTTTGCTTGGCATTGGCGTAGGTACAATAGTTCTTGGTTTCTAAATTACTCGATGGGGTTTCGTGTCGGCTACCTAACCTCGTGTGGGCACACAAGCTGTGGTTCCCTTCTGAATCCGTCCAGGGGAAAGCATCGCTTGAGCTGGTGCATACTGTACAGGGCATCGGTCAATGATTTCCTGGCCAATTATGGATATTCATTGGCCGATGGCGCTGATAACCCGACACGGAAGGGATTGTATAGTATTTTTTTAACGGCATGTTATATATCTTTTACTAGAAATTGACAAATTGCCCCATAATGTGGGCAGAGCCACATTTTAAATAACAAGTACCTAATATAAATATAAATTACCTACTCGATTGTAGTAGGTACCTATTTAAGTAATGTAGGCGTAGGTAAGTTGAACCCCTTCAAATCGCTAGCTATCAAGTAGAAATTGTATTACATAAAATCACCTACACCTGTACGTAAAACCAACAGACTCATTTTCTCGCTCCCAAGCTGATGAATTCCCGAGAGACGGTGCACTACATCATGTATATCTGGAGCTATGTGCATCTTGAAAGACGATTACAATTCGTAAAGGAAGTCGTAGTAATTAAAAAGATTGAGAGCTCCGGTGTAAATGCTTTCCTAAGACTTGAAATTTTGTACCGATAATAAGAAAAAGGTAAAATTTCATAGCGCAGTTGCACAGCAGGTACTAAATGTATACTAGCTACCTCATACATATATAGTGGAAAAGCAGATTATGAAGCGTAAAGCGTCAACAACCTGCGTAACTAGTATTTTCACAAAGTCTTGTAAATGTACCAGTGGATTGCAAATGCACCCGCATCATCGGGCACCTGGAAGCAGTGCGCTGGCAGCTCTGGCCGCGTCCGTATCGGCCCTCGCCCGGAGCGCTGGCTCTGGGCGACTGGCGCCGCGAGCCTCACGTGTGGTTACATTACGTGGAAAGCAATGACGGGCTCCTGCCGGAAGACGACGTGTTAATGTGTGTGAGACCCGTTATCATTAACTAGAAACCCCGCTCTACTTGTTGGGCCAACGTCTAACGGTTAAGTACAGTCGAACAAATTGAATCATGACCCAGGGTGGAACCTTTTAATCAATTTCACTAGATTTCCTTGGCAAAAGTATGAGATGTCAACATGACATTAGTAGCACAAAGGTTCCACCCTGGGTGAAAAACTGAAGTAAACGACCTGTTGTATCTATGTGGTACCTATAGTGACATCGTATAAACAAATTGACGTTCCAAATTCGCAATAAAGCTCAAGTCCGCTCCATATCAATTCTGTGCACTACTATATACAACAGGTCATTCACTTAAGTTTTACCTATACGAGTATTTTGTTTTCACCGAAAATAATAGAGATAAGATTGTACTGACAAAATTATTGGTTGCTTACCTGCGATGCGACATAATATACCTCCCATACACGTAAAGTGGGGGTGATTTTTTTTTTCTTATCCAACCCTATAGTGTGGGATATCGTTGGATAGATCTTTAGGGGTTTTCTAAGACGATTTTTTCGTTTTAGTGATTTGTTTGCGAAATATTCAACTTTAAAGTGCAAATTTTCATTAAAATCGAGCGTCCCCCCCCTCCATCTTAAATCTAAACCGGTGGATGGAACATTTAAAAAAAACAGGATGGTTAGTTTTACTCTTAAATAGCAGCCTATGGTATAAAATATACCTAAACTTGTAAGATTCCGTATAAAAAACGATATCCTTAGAAAAATATTACTTAATTTTTTCGTAATGGCTACAGAACCCTATTTTGGGCGTGTCCGACACGCTCTTGGCCGGTTTAATGTTATATTTTTTTTTATATTCGAGTTTTCAGGATAGTACTCTACAGGTTAGAACCTAACTTAACCGTTAGGTACTACGATCCGCGATCGCATTGTACCTACGCTCGGCAGTTTATAAGATTTTTTTGATGGACATTGTAAAGCTAGCTCCACACTGCTTGCGAAATTGAAAGGCGAATGGCAAATACGATAGTATAGATTAGGGATCACCTCAGAAGAATACTTTTTCGAATAAAAACAGAATTTTGAAAATTGGTCCACAATTGACTGAGTAATCGGTGAACATACATAAAAAAATGCAAACATTGGAACATAGAACCTCCTCCTTTTTTGTAGTCGGTTAAAGTATAAGTAAATTTAGTAGTATTAGTAAATTACGTACTCAATAATACAAGTTACCTACTGCTTACTTGAGGTTCGCACAAAATGGGCTGGCGGTCCGCATCCGGACTGCGGTCCGCCGTTTGGTGACCCCTGGAATAGATACCCAGGCACTTCGTCTTACTTTGTTCAACTCGGTCGGTACCAACTTCAGTTAACTTTCCCAAGTACTTACTTCGTCGAGACTTCGCGAGCGGTGTGAAGCTAGGGTAACGAATGTTGTGAGGTATTCCAGGAGCACAGACACGCGGTACTGGTCCATCCACGACGTGCAGCGCTACTGCCTGTTGGAACTGCACTGTGAGCAGGTGCTGTTCTCGCACCAGTACCCCAACCTGCGCATGCCCACGTCACTGGGGAGCTACTTGTGGCGCACAAACACGGCCATGAAGTTGCCGCCGAAACTCTACCGGAAGGAGTTTAACATGGCCTTCGAAATTACGTTAAAGGTTTAGTTATTTATCGTCTACTACTACTATTGTAAGTTGTAAATTTGAATTAAGGTAATTTACAAAGGTACTACATTTTCACCAGCACAAATAATTAGTCACTACAACTGAAGTAGGTACCTATATATTGAATAATAATATAGGTATTATATTATTTATTTCTGGATAGAATCCGATGCTACATCTAGGAAGTTATTTATTGCGACTTGTTATTGTGACAGCAATGCCTTGACTCTAAGTATCTTTATCAGTTTAAAGCCCTGCTTCCTTAGCATATCAAAATTAAGTTCCCGTCGCAATTCTAGTACAATCATTTTCTATGTCGGCAGAAAATGGAAGCAGAAGAATGTCAAATGGACCGCCTTATTGTGTCGGATCTTGTAATTAAAGTGAACTGTCTCGACCATTTCAAAAGAAAAACGTTTTTTCGCATACTCAACAACATTTTGAGGTAAGTAACTAAAAAATATAATTCTTGCAGGCTTTTTAATCTAGGTTTAAGTGGTCTTAAGTCCTGTCAGATCCATACAAGAACTGTCAGTTTAAGCCTTAAATCGAGATTTAAAAAAAGCCTTTAATCGAGATTTTACAAGACGTCCTTAGTGACTATCATACTGGCTGCATCTGCATAAATAAAAGTGTGCCTAAGTATGTCGCAGCTAGGTAACTGACTTTACAATGACACGGGAACTTGGATGGGTCTTATCGCTATGCTTAGTAAACTAAGCAATCTGCTATAAAGCTCGATTAGAACTTTTGTGGAGCGCGCGGTTTTTAGGGTTCCGGAGCCAAAATGGCAAAAGCGGAACCCTTATAGTTTCGCCGTCTGTCTGTCTGTCAGTCTGTCTGTCCGTACGTCCGCGGCTTTGCTCAGGGACTATCAATGCTAGAAAGCTGTAATTTTGCACGGATATAATTATATGTAAACTATGCCGACAAAATGGTACAAAAAAAAACAAAATAAAATTTTTTTAGGGTACCTCCCATAGACGTACCTAAAGTGGGGGTGATTTTTTTTCTCATCCAGCCCTATAGTGTCGGTTATCGTTGGATAGGTCTTTTAAAACCATTAGGGGTTTGCTAAGACAATTTTTCGATTCATTGATTTTTTTTTGCGAAATATTCAACTTTAAAGTGCAAATTTTCATTAAAATCGAGCGTCCCCCCCTCCCCCCTCTAAAATCTAAACCGGTGGGTTGAAAAATTTGAAAAAATTCAGGATGGTAGTAAGTATATCAAACTTTGAAGGAAAACTATAACGGCTAAGTTTGCTCGAGAATTATTACTACTTAACCCTACATAACCCTAAAAAGTAAATGAACACTGTACGTATGTAGGTACCTAACACCCGCTGTGAAACAACTTTTGTAAAAAAAACACGTTATCCTTACTAAGATATAGTTCCATAGTGGTCCAGAGTCCAAGAATCGACCGTGGTTTGACGTAGGTTCACGTAGTTTCCAGGATCGTCTGCAACTCGTGTCTCTAGAAAATCTGTGCTGCAAGCGGTTAGAGGGAGTGCGCATCATACAACAGCTGGCCTGCTTCAACGCCGCATCGCTCAAGTACCTGTTCCTGTGGCGCTTCGTGCTACCCAACGAGAACCCAATACTTATCAACTACTCCTACATAACTGGTTAATCTTCTAATTTATTGACTCAAGCGTAACTTTGCAAAGATCTATAACTACCTTTTACTAGCAATGTCTATAGTTCGGGTTGCGCACTGGAATGGAAGAGATGAACAATGTGTGTGGGTGTCGCCACAGGTCCATATCAATGACTATTTATATTTAATTTAAACTATAAAGTAAGTACTTTGCTCACGCGCTACCCGCGCGGTTTGGTTGCGGGTGAGCAAAGTACCTAGTCGTTGGTTAGGTTCGCTACTCTGCCGTTTGGGCAAAATATTTTTCGCAAATGTTTCATTTCTCAAGTATCAAATTTCTCCGAAACCATATTAATTTCGGAAATTTCATATAACAAACCTTATCATAAACTAACATACTGTGCTCTATAAAACCATAAGAAAATATTGTGATCTGATATAGTGCGTCGAATCCGAGTTCATTGAGTGCTCGGCCACAGCAGACCCCTTGTCGTCCTGTTTCCTCATACTGCGTATGTGCTCCGATACCCTTGTAGAAACGTTTCGTCTAGTCTCTCCAATATAGCTCTTGCAACAGGCACAGGGAATCATATATGCCCCGGGACTACTCAGGGGCTCCTTATCCTTCGGCGAACGTACCAACTGTCTGAGCTGCATATGAGGACGGAAAATCGACTTGATGCTATATCTTCGGCGTAACAAGTGTCCGATTTTATCCGTCACCCCTTTTATAAACGGTAAATATACCGGAACCCTCTCAGCTCCCACCGGTCTTTGACGTGTCGACACGTTCACCACACGGTATATATGATTCCCTGTGCCTGTGGCAAGAGCTATATTGGAGAGACTAGACGAAACGTTTCCACAAGGGTATCGGAGCACATACGCAGTATGAGGAAACAGGACGACAAGGGGTCTGCTGTGGCCGAGCACTCAATGAACTCGGATTCGACGCACTATATCAGATTTGATAAGGTATCTGTACTTGCGAGAGAGAAATTTTTCATTCCGCGGAAAGTGCGTGAAGCCATCGAGATTAGTCGTCGGCCGAATTTCAACCGGGATAGTAGTTGGACGGTACCTCCGAGTTGGGAAACGGTGTTAAATACTCGTGCTGCGTCATCGGTGTGTGTGAACGTACCTGTACAGAGCGATGTTGTTAGTGTTGGGTGCTACCCTACATTTGACAGTTGTAATGATGATGAATACGCGGGTAGTTGTGTGCCGGTGTCAGTTTCGTCGGGTAGTCGCGCGAGCAGAGCGGCGGCGCGCAGTGCGCGTGTTGCAGCAGCCGCTGAGTCGCGTTGCTCCGAAGACGAAGGGCTACGGATTAGCCCGAAACATGTCGAGCTAAACTCGATTTAAGACGTGAGTTATCCGGGTCATTATATTTAATATGAGTGAGTCTCACGGTAGTTCAAAATTTAGATTTCTATTATATAAACATAAATAGATTTGTTACAAATTCATTCAATTTGACAAATATTTATTCCAACTATGTAGAGGCAATTCTTTTACAAAAAAAAAACAAGAGAAGCGGCTTTCGTGCAACGAGGTTGCATACTTTATTAAAAGATCGGGAAAAATTTACATTTTGGAAATATTTCGATATGTTTTTAATACCAAAAATTTAATTTAAGTCTGTAATCGACAAATTTGATCCTCTCTTGCTTTTTTCGAGTTGAAGTGAAATGACAGATCAAAGTAAAGTTCAAATATTTGGAATTCAGTGAGTAGACCCAACACTGTACTCAGCATTTAAAAAAAATAATTAAAAAGTTATTTTGTCTCACGGAGTGAGCAAAATGCGATTTTGCTCACTGATTTCTCATAGCAAAACCTGCCTGTTTGAGGTGCTGAGGTGAAAATGTTTATTGTGTGTGTGAGCGAGAAGGTTCACAAAGCGTATCACCGTCGTTAATTGAAAGTAGTGTTTAAATTGTTTTAATTGACTTTCAATTTCGTAGATACTTATGACAATTTTTCACTGGTAATGTCTATTTAATCGTTTAACGACTGCCTACTGTCTATATAGACGAACATACAACTACGAGCCTGAGCATGGAATACAAAAAATAGTAGATTGTACAACAAGAGCGTAAAACGAGCCATTTTAGCCAAGACGTTCATATAGCCACCCGAGCCGGTACGGCGAGGGTGGATAGACACGTCGAGGGGAAAATGGGTTTAATGCTAGAGTTTTACACTCTGTTTTTCACTTACTCGCAATGTAAGTGAAATGAAATAGCAAAAGTGGAAACAATTGTTCCCTTTCTATGGACTTTTTATTTTTCATGCATTATGTTGTATAATTATATTTTTTTAGTTTTATTGATTTATTTTGATTGTTTTTAGTTTTATATAAATAAAAAAATATCAAAAAAAGATGTAGAAACCTTGGTCTTAGGCGAAGATTTTACTTTATGCACTAGACATAAAAAGTTATTTTATGTCGCCTAGATCCAGCTTATCACAAACTTTATGAGCATGAGAAGTGAAAAACACTGTTTTCTATTTAAGTAGGTATTGTGTCAGGTAACTTGTTCCTTAGGTAATAAGCTGCACCTACTCGTACAATGTAACGATTGTTCTGTAAAATGAGGATCAGTCAAAGCCAAAATGACGAAAACCCCCTTACCTCCCCTGACCCTTATGGTCGCGTCCTGTCCGTTTGTTTGTTTGTCTTAAGTATGACACAAACATTTTATGAATTACTAGCCTTAACCCGCGGCTTCGCCCGCAATAGAAATAGCTTAATGCCGTCTTAATTGAACTGTTGTATATTAATGCCCGTGCAATTCAACGACAACAGTTTAAGTACACGATTCTTGTTACCAGGTAGCTCGCACCTCTTGAGTTTTTAAAAATTCATGTGCGAAATTACATTTGAAATTTGCCACGAGCTTTACGGTGAAGGATAACATCGTGTCGTGAGAAAATCTGGACAAACCTGCGAAGCAATTCAATGCTGGGTGTGAAGTTCCCAATCGGCGCTAAGCCCGCGTGGGAACTACGGTCCAAGCCCTCTCATTCTGAGAGGAGGCCTGTGCCCAACAGTGGGATTTATATAGGCTGGGATGATGATGATGATTTTTTCGTAGGTATGTCAATCAAACATAAAATTACAAAGATAAAGCGCGTCAAAGTTCATGAATGTCGAGCCTCTATAATATACTTCGAACAATTTTACTCGAACAGTCCGTGAATGTTCCCTTTAGTGGGCTTCTTGGAAAAAAACTGAACTTTTTGGTGCCTAAAAAGACATGACATAAACTTTATCAAACTTTATGACAGCAAAAATTTTTTTGATAGTAAGTTATCAAAATAAAATCAGCATGTTTACCTAAGACTTAAAATTTCGAAAACTACTAAAAGTATACTCAAAAAATCGTAAAATAATTTAGAACACAATTATGAATAATAATATGATAGACAGTGTTTGTGTTTCGTTATGGAAGTGGTGCCCTGGCACGAGGACGCTTTGCTGGGTAGTGCCGCCAGCGGCCGCTCTGGCGGTCACAGCCGCCTACCTGCTTGGCTTGCTCAACCGCTACAACGAGCTAGCACAGTCAAAGGCTAACGATATCATCAACGGATTACTATTGTGTTAAATTAATCACTGCAACCTACTTCATCGTGTCGATACCCGTTCTCATGGTAACGGACGTTGCTATGGAAAAATATTCCTTGAAATCGACCCAACAATGGCTACGGATGAGGACAAAACTAAAATAGCTAAACTTCTTCAGGGGTTGGAAGTACCTGAAGTGAAACTGACGGAGAGGTGTCACGACCTTGTAAAAATATTTCACGAGAAGTTTAGTAAAGAAGTGGAGGAAGAAGAAATGCGTCAGCAGGATAATGAGACTGTTTACGAGAACCCGTACAAAGTGGACCCGGAGTCGCTTGAGGAAAACGAAAGGAAGCTGCGAGAACTGTTGGCGGAGAGTAAACGGTTAGACCTCGTGGACCGTCATTTATAAATTACTTATGTGTTTTTGACCCTCTTTTGCTATTATCGGGACGCATGGCCGTGCCTTCGCTAAGTCAAGCACAGTAGGTACTATCCTTTTTCGAAGCGACTCACGGCGCTTTTGACCTTCCGAAACTTCGTTGCGGGAGTGGTTCGTTAGAGGTTAAGTTGTTGAATAGGTCTTAGTAGTCTGTGACACTAACGAAATAACTCGCTTAACTTACATGAGATAGCACAACTTTTTGTAGTGGAAGAACTGCGTTGCGAGACTTGTTTTTTTTACATAGTAGGTATATTTTGATGAGGCAAGTATATTATATTACAGAGTTAAAAAAGAACTATCCGAGTGCGTCGTGTTGACCGGAGCCGATCCCAAGCGTCCGTGGCGAACGCATTCTAGTAAGGAGAAGCTGCTTCGCATCGACAACGAGTTGAAGCGACATCATGAAAAGGCATCCGAGGTGATCGCGCCGCTGGCCGAGTGTGACATGAGCGACCTTGTCAAGGAGTGCCAGCAGGAGACCCGTGATTCGTTGCGCGTCGGTGCCGACCGTCTTAGGGACACTGTTGACGCTGCAAAAAAGAATCTTCCCAATTTCCAGTACAGGAAAATCTGTAATGCCACGGCTACTGCCATTTTACCAGATGCACATGACCCAGCTATTAAAGATGTTTCTGCATAAAATTACACTGCCTTATATTATCTTTTATTAAACGTGCTCGGAAACTTCTTTTGACGTCTCTTCTTTCCTTACAAATTTTGTAGAAGCTTTAAAAATTAAGTAAATGTAATAAAATTAAACTTCTAAATTAGTATACGCTTCGCAGGGCAAAATTGCACGTTTCCCCCTTTACCGCGGGACTGTTTTGTGAGGCCTTTACTTAAATAGATACTTCTTGTCTAAGATGCTGATTATGTCAATGCGATGTGAAGTACTGATGTGCCGAATTAAACTTTTCAAAATTGCGGAATTTTTCGTATCTTAGGAAAATTCTCACAACATAAGTAAGGAGATTTAAACTCCGTTAAGCCCGTTCATAAATGCTGTATTTAAACTATGCCTAAATTTTAACCCTTTCGGCAAAGCTTTCGGCGGTTTAGAACGAAGCTGGAATTTTGAATTTAGAACTAAGTAAACAAAAAAATTCAACCGAATTGATAACCTCTCCTTAGGTACAGAAAAACCTATAAGAAGTCTCACGTTACTTATTTAAAGTAGAATTTCGGTAATGTCTAGAACAGTACGAAGCACACTCCACGCACTTATCCGGTTCTTAGGGTTCCGTAGCCAAAATGGCAAAAACGGAACCCGTATAGTTTCGCCATGTCTGTCTATCTGTCTGTCCGTCCGCGGCTTTGCTCAGGGACTATCAATGCTAGAAAGCTGTAATTTTGCACGAATATTATTGCATACCTATGTAAACTATGCCGCCAAAATGGTACAATAAAAAAATCGAAAAACATTTTTATTGGAGTATCTCCCTCCCATAGACGTAAAGTGAGGGTGATTTTTTTTCTTATCCAACCTTATAGTGTGGGTTATCGTTGGATAGGTCTTTGAAATTATTAGGGGGTTGCTAAAACGATTTTTCGATTTAGTGATTTGTTTGCAAAATATTCAACTTTAAAGTGCAAATTTTCATTAAAAGCGAGCGAGATGGGTGGAAAAATTTGAAAAAATTCATGATGGTAGTGTAAGTATATCAAACTTACAAGGAAAACTATAATAAAATAGTAGCCTAAGGTATAAAATATACCTAAACTTGGAATATTCCGTACAAAATACGAAATCTATGGAAAAATATTACTTAATTTTTTCGTAATGGCTACGAAACCCTATTTTGGGCATGTCCGACACGCTCTTGGCCGGTTTTTTATTTTATTATTGATTAATAGCTTTTGCCCGCGGTTTCGCTCCGCAGAATTACATAGAATGTAATTTAAAACTCTTAATCTTTTAATCACACGGGAACTATACATTATTTCGGGATAAAAAATTGTCTAATCTCATACCTGTATGCCCATTTTTGCATGAAAGAGTACAAACATCCATCCCTCCATACAAACTTTCGTGTTCCTTTATACTTACCTAATCTTATTGGGATGGGATTAGTGGGATTAATGGGATTTCAATTTACTTTAGGTAGTGGGCAATACTTACCGCGGCCAGACACTCGGCAATGCTTCTTGCGAAGCTTGGGCGAGCTGAGAAACCTTCGAGTGCTGGCGCTCGAGTACTCCCACATTGCAGACACCACGGGCGGTGCGCTGCTGTCTATTCTGCCCGTCCTAAAGCGTCCTCATTTCCGTTTACAGGTTTGTTATGAAATACTTATAACTTAATTTTTAAACTATTGACCTTTTAAATTAAGACCTACCAGTTCACACGCTCGTTCGTAATTCCTTATTTACCGCCCTTAAGACACAATGTACTATTTCATCACATTTGCGAATATTTTTTTTATTTCTAAAAGAAAAAATATAATTGTTCCAAATATTGGCGATACCTTAGGCTGCGCTCTTGGCAGCGCCGCCCTCCGTCTCCCGCACCATGCGCTGCAACGTGCGTGTGCTGGTCCTGCAGCAGCTTGGGCTGCGCTCTTGTGCATGTAGGCCTGCAGCAGGAGCGCGCGCAGCAGTACCTATCAGTACGGGCATTGACTCATTTACCGACCTTGGGCTTCATGAAAAGAAAATTTGTACGCGCAATGACTCATTTACCGACCACGGGCTTCATGACAAGCACATTAAGGTCGAGGGTTTTATTTGGGGGGTTGCAAGCAAGGTAGCCTGCATGTTATGACACTGTTTACGAGCAAGTGTGATGAAATAGTACATTGTGTCTTAAGGGCGGTAAATAAGGAATTACGAACGAGAGTCTATTAGAAGCCCGAAGTCGAAGACTGAGGGCTTTCATGAGTCGATGTTCGTAATTCTAGTACCGCCCGTGTGACATACAATGTTTTTCATCACATTTGCGAGTATTTATTTTATTTCTAAAAGAAAAAATATAATTGTTCCAAATATTGGCGATACCATAGGCTGCGCTCTTGGCAGCGCCGCCCTCCCCCTACCTCAGCATGTGCCTGAGCCGCGTGTGCATGTGGTCCTGCAGCAGCGCGCGCAGCGCCATCAGTACGGGCACTGACTCATTTACCGACCTTGGGCTTCATGGCAAGACAATGTGTACGCGCAATGACTCATTTACCGACCACGGGTTTCATGACAAGTACATTAAGGTCGAGGGTTTTATTTGGGGGGTTGCAACTAAGGTAGCCTGCATGTTACGACACTGTTTACGAGCAAGTGTGATGAAATAGTAAATTATTGTCGTGGCCTGGAAGTAGGCAATTGCTGGCTGAGTATGAGTATTAAACGGACGAGCTTGCGAGTCCGTTTAACTTATACGAAGCCAGCAATTGCTGTTCCAGCCGAGACTAATATAAAGCTTTTCTCAAAAATGGTGAATAATTCTGAAATAGAATAAACTTTTTCTCAAAATATATTATCTAATGTAATTTTATTCCAATATTTTTCTTATGCTTTCTCGCCTTTTTTCATTAAAAATAAACTGCAGGTGTATCTTTCCGCCGAAAACACCACAAGCTATTTCAGACCCAATAGAAAAAGTCCGGAGTTCCAACAAAATATCTGATACCGGCCATTAGACTTGGCTGTATACGACTTGTGCCAACATTTCCATGGCCTTTTTAACTTAAAAAAAATGTGACTGATTGCAGGCGCGCTAATTCATTATTGTCGAGCTAGCGCGCCTGCAATCTTTTTAACTTTTTAATTTTTCGCTGACTATAAACTATGTACTTCACCTTCTGATATGTAAAGAATAATGTCAACTTTTACGGTCATTTTTGAGAAATAGTACATTACTGCAGAGGCCATGAAGTAAGGGATTGATGGACGAGTTCGGGGTAGACGGCCGAGTCGTAGACGAGGCCGAATAGAACGAGTCCAGCAATCCCTGTTCTGGCCGAGGTTTGTATAGTGCTTTTCTCAAACAATCTGAGGAAATGTTTCATCCATCCATCCATCCATCCGTCTATCCATCCGTCCATCCATCCATCCATCCATCCATCCATCCGTCCATCCGTCCGTCCGTCCGTCCGTCCCATCCATCCGTCCATCCATCCGTCCATCCGTCCGTCCATCCATCCGTCCGTCCGTCCATCCATCCGTCCGTCCGTCCATCCGTCCGTCCATCCATCCGTCCGTCCATCCATCCGTCCGTCCATCCGTCCGTCCATCTGTCCGTCCATCCGTCCGTCCATCCGTCCGTCCATCCGTCCGTCCATCCGTCCGTCCATCCATCCATCCATAATCCATCCATCCATTCGTCCATCAATTCATCCATCCATCCGTCCGTCCGTCCATCCATCCGTCCGTCCATCCATCCGTCCGTCCGTCCGTCCGTCCATCCATCCATCCGTCCGTCCGTCCGTCCATCCGTCCGTCCATCCATCCGTCCATCCAACCATCCATCCGTCCATCCATCCATCCATCCGTCCGTCCGTCCATCCATCCGTCTGTCCGTCCGTCCGTCCGTCCATCCGTCCGTCCATCCATCCATCCATCCATCCATCAGTCCGTCCACCCATCCGTCCGTCCATCCGTCCGTCCATCCATCCATCCATCCGTCCGTCCATCCATCCGTCCGTCCATCCATCCGTCCGTCCGTCCGTCCATCCGTCCGTCCGTCCATCCGTCCGTCCGTCCGTCCATCCATCCATCCATCCATCCATCCATCCATCCATATATCACATCGCATCGCATCGCAGTATCGCAAATGCTTACAGAGTAGTGGTGGTTGGCTGTTCGTATTTTTTCCTTTGTCAGTTTAATGTTAGTAAGCAAAATTAAAAAGTTAGAGCAGCGGACAATAATGGATTTTCATACATACTTCATGGCCTAGGCCAAGAAGTTATGTAGGGAGGTGGTAGGGAGCCATAAATGAGAAACTTCATGTCTCCATTTCGTGACATTAACGCATACATTTCCGAGCATGTTTGAGAAAAGAATATTTGTATTGTATTGTATTGTGTCAAATGGCCTACTCTGGAGTTTTCACTTTTTTTGAACCGCATGCCTGTTAAACAGGCGCTAGTGCTGGTGCCTAAATTAATGGTCTGGTGGTTTTAGCTGATGTGTCGGGAAGACCACATCCCAGGACACACCGACGCGGCTCTGGGCGCGGGCGGGCACGCCATCCCCGACACTGCCTGGCGGAGAGTTTCCATCGCCTGTCCGGACCTATACCTGTTCATTGCATTCTGTAAGCCGGGTAGTGCACCTACCCTACCTAATACCACTCCCAATCAAATTAAATTAGTATCAGAAATATTGATTTTAGTTTCAAATAGGTACTTACGAGTATTTAACCAAATAATTAATTGACTTGGCGCTTGCTCGCTTTTTCAGTTCCATGGGCTCCTCATAAACCTGACTAACTTTAATTGGGTATCAAACGAAAGCTAATAATAAAAAATAATAAAAAGAAATAGAAAATTTTATTGGCTTTTTCACTGACATGCATTAGACATACAATTCAAACAAAATAGAATTTAGAAATATAATTTAAACAAATAATAAAAATAAAAACAAGTTTTGTGGAATCGCAAAGCGGTCCCAGCTCAGCATACCTAGTAACACTAACACTTTTAGGCTACCTACCATTTTCACAAGAACATCAGAAAGTTATAAAATAAAAATTGAAAACCCTTTTTTCGTTTTTAGGCCCAGCACATACGGTGAAACGCAACTGCAACTAAACCCTTATGAAATTATTGGTTTGAAACCAGTTTCAATCGTTTTCCACACACGCTGCAACTACAATGTGATAAAATTGGTTTAATAATATGTTGCATTAAATCGAAATTCATAATTTCGTTTCTCATAACAACCTTGAGCAGAATCATCATATCACCGAATTACTTTTCGCATATATTTTTTCTCATACTATCATTTCTCATAATTTTGTAAAGCAGAATATTAACATCACATAATATCGATGAGAATAATATTTATATGTTCGAATAGTTGCTACGCAGAAAGACATCTCATAATATTATTTTGCATAAGGATAATAAAAAGCAATTTATTTGCAGCAGTAACATTCTGGCGCTACGGCGGCCGCTGACGCGGCACGCTCGCTTCGCTCGCTCGGCTCGCGCGCTGTTGTGGTCGCAGTTCTAACCTACCTAACCCAACCTACTATGTAGCTGGCGTTCTAGCGCTTTGCCTGCTGCTGTTACAGCACGCTTACTTTACTGGCCTTACTTTAACCTTAACCCATTCTTATGGTAGCTGTTAGTTCCTTTAATTATGTCATTACGCCATGTTAAAGTCAGCGCTATTTAAAATTCCGCGAAAATACAATAGTCCAAACTAGTATTTTGCTATGCCATTATGCCATATAAAAATCGGCGATACTAATGTTCTGCAGCAGTATATTCGGCGATAAGTGTTCTGCTATTTAATATTCTGAGAAATGACTATTATTCGAACTGATAACTATGCAAAGTTATGATTATACAAAATTATCGTTCGGCTAAAAAAAATATGAGATACCTGTTATGCGAAGTGTATTTCGGAGAATCGATATTATGCAAGATAAAGGGAACCCGATAAAATTATTCACAATCATTTCGGTTTTGAGAACAGACGTCTACAAAATGTCTAGTTCAAATGATGAAGAAGTTGTGGTTCTATATTTGTAGGTACTTATCTTCGACAAAGAAGGTGGCGTAAACGAAGTAGTAATGTGGATACATCCCTACATTGAGAAGAATATTAACTGCCATATGTTTGTGGCTGCCAAAGAATTACAAGAAACTGATAGAAAATTCATGAATAAATACATACAACGATAACAGGTATGAGCAAAAATCAACTTTCAACACAAATTTAATGTGTTCGTCAGCCATTTCATTGCACCAACTGGACGCCAAGTCAATGAAACGCAAACACGAGTTTCCTGCACGCCGGTTTCAATGCGCCTGATTTGCAACGCGTTTCAAACCGGTTTCAAACTAAGAGAAAAAGAAAGAAATAAATAAAAATATTGCCACAAAAAAACACTAACATGATACATTTATTCCACTCTGCTGGCATTGCTATACAATCAATTAATCTACATATTATATACTAATCTACATATACCAACTTCAAATTTCTCATCCTACTCCTACTAGGTAATATTATAAATGTGAAAGTTTGTTGAGTGAATGAGTGAGTATGTTTGTTACTTCTTCACGCTGAAACGGCTGGATTTGGATGAAATTTGGCAAAAATTTAGTTTTCTCAAACATGCTATGTAATGTTTATGTTGTATTCCATAAAACAGGCTTCCAAAATATACTGTTGCAGGCCTAAGCCTACAAGATAACAGTCTTCTGTTTCAATGCAAAACGTCAATAAATATCCACGATAAAGGCGCATTATACACGACTTGAAATTAATAATCTAAATTTATATGGTTCATTTATTACTTACTGAATAAATTCACAGGACTATGACTATTCTATATGTAAATATATAAATATTACCGACGCGTTTTACGTCAAATTACAATTTAATTTACATTAAAGTATTAATGTAGCTGACTAAATAGGTAGCAGTTCTTGTATAATGGCTCTAAAAGCCGAACAGCAAACACAATAAAAAAAGTTTTGCCGGGAAAGTTGACAAGTGTAATTGTCTTCTTTTTTTTTAATTGACTGGACTTGGGCTTTAGCCATTTTGCAAGTGCAAGTAAGTTCCATTGTAATTTCAAAAGTTTCGTTTAGAAACGTGATTTTTAGGGTTCCGGAGCCAAAATGGCAAAAACAGAACCCTTATAGTTTCGCCATGTCTGTCTGTCTGTCTGTCTGTCCGTCCGCGGCTTTGCTCAGGGGCTATCAATGCTAGAAAGCTGTAATTTTGCACGGATATAAATGTAAAATATGCCGACAAAATGGTACAATTAAAAATTAAAAAAAAATTTTAGGGTACCTCCCATAGACGTAAAGTGGGGGTGTTTTTTTTCTCACCCAACCCTATAGTGTGGGGTATCGTTGGATAGGTCTTTTAAAACCATTATTTTTTCGATTCAGTGCTTTGTTTGCGAAATATTCAACTTTAAAGAGCAAATTTTCATTAAAATCGAGCGTCCCCCCCCCCTCTAAAATCTAAACCGGGGGTGGAAAAATTTGAAAAAATTCAGAATGGTAGTAAGTATATCAAACTTTCAAGGAAAACTCTAACGGCTAAGTTTGCTTGAGAATTATTAGTAGTTTATGAGTAAATAGCAGCCTAAGGTATAAAATGTACCTAAACTTGGAAGATTCCGTATAAAATACGAAATCATTAGAAAAATATTACTTAATTTTTTCGTCATGGCTACGGAACCCTATTTTGGGCGTGTCCGACACGCTCTTGGCCGGTTTTTTATTATTATTGCAGTCTGTTTGTGTGTATATCTACATGTTTTATAGCAATTTCATTTTATTGGGATTATTTTAACGTTTTTAAAAAATCATGGTAAAATGAAATAAACACTTGTATAGATGGTGGTTATAATTTGAGTCTGGTACAATTTTAGTTGCCCTACGAATAAAACATTGTTTTCTAGTTTTTATTTCTTTTAGTGCATGTTTGAGAAAAGCACTATGCCAGCCTCGGCGTGAAAGAACATGCCAGCCTCGTATACCTATCTATATATACTCGGCCTGCAAGCCTTTCTTTCCCGGCCTCTGCAGTAATGTATTATTACCTGGATTAAAACATAGGATACTTTTTATCCCGATATTCCCACGGGATAGGGATACAATCTCTAAATAACAACCGCTGGGCTTAGGGTCATGAAATTTGGTATGTAGGTAGCATCTGGAATAACACATAAGCTTCTTTTTAACCCGATGGTCCCACGGGATAGGGATACAATCTCGAACTAACAACCACTGGGCTTAGATTAATGAAATTTGGTATGCAGATAGCTGGACATCTGGAATAACACAAAGGCCACTTTTTATCCCGATATTCCTACGGGATAGGGATAAAATCTCGGAATAAAATTTGGAATGTTGGGTGTTTTAATTTAACGTCAATGAAAACCACGATGTCATTTTAGGGAATTCCCACGAGAATTTAATAAAATCCCAGAATTTCAATTCAACTGCTGTTTCTAATGATTTACGCGTGCGAAGCCGCGGGTAAACGCTAGTAAGGAATAAAAAGTAGTGGTAGTAATATTGCTTGTGGCAAAAGGGACCGGCTCAGCATAAGCAGTGTAGGTACGCAGCGAGCCACGAGCCACGAGCGCACATAAAACTATGCTATTCTGTTAGCTGATGTCATCCGATTAGCTGACAACAAATACAAAAAAACCGGTTGCGTCATTGCGTGGTCTATCAAAGGACATAACTTCAATCTCCCTATGGCATAACTTCAAAAGTAACTAAGTTGCGGTTTCGTTGTAGTTGCATTTCACCGTGTGTGCTGGGCCTTACTGTTCTTATTGAAAGTATTTTTAAGGCAATCGGGATTTTTTATTTTTTTGTGGTTGGGACCACAGGTCGTGTGCGGGACTATGACAACTGGCGCCGCTTCCTGTCGCCCAGTATGCCGGTGCGGGAGCTGCATTTGCAGTATGGCATCGACCTGCTCCCCGAGCAACGGCAGGACTCTGACATTAGCTGTCTCATACGCCACCTCGCCTTCCACTTCGCTAGCACCTTAGGTGTAATATGAACAGTATTCAATATCAAAATTAACCCTTATGCTGGTCTGGTACAGATCCTGTACGTTTTACAATCTTTTACCTATCAACGTTTGCGACGTTCGTGGGTTTTAAGGGTGAATTATCACGATTATTTTGGGATCACGATTGAGGTGAAATTTAGCATAATTAACGTACAGTCACCAGCGCCAATATCTGACACAACAAGTGCATAAATGTCTGATACAACTCTATTTCTAGGGCCGGAAGGACATGTCAGATATTTTTGCACGCTCCGCTGTGGCAAATATTAATGCTGGTGACTGTACACCTACCTACATCTATCAAAATTATTAACGATACAATTAAGTATAAAAAAATAGATTTCAAAAAGACTGTTTTTAAACATTGAAGATAATGAAGTTAATCCACGTTCTATTTCCAGTCACCCTGAGCATCCACCAGTGGCGTTTCGCAGTGTTTCCTCTGCGCCGCGTCTTTGAACTGATGCCACGTTCTATTTCCAGTCACCCTGAGCATCCACCAAAAGCGTTTCGCAGTGTTTCCTCTGCGCCGCGTCTTTGAACTGATGCCACGTTCTATTTCCAGTCACCCTGAGCATCCACCAAAAGCGTTTCGCAGTGTTTCCTCTGCGCCGCGTCTTTGAACTGATGCCACGTTCTATTTCCAGTCACCCTGAGCATCCACCAGTGGCGTTTCGCAGTGTTTCCTCTGCGCCGCGTCTTTGAACTAATGCCACGATTGACGCGCTTTTACTACGTCGGCAAGGTGGAAGACGAAGTCGATCTCCACCGAATGCTTCAGATTATCTCCTGTGGAGTGTGTGATAGTTAGTATTTCCAGGGAAAAAGAGAGGTCAGATCATTCAGCTTAGTAAGTTTAGTACGTAAGAGTACGACGAAGTAAGTAGGGTACATCAGTCAAATAAGTGGTCTATCAATTTTTAAACAATTTCCAATCAAATTAATATGTCGCTAAAGTCGAACTTTCAAGTTGACAGACACGTCTATTGGCATTATTGTTTTATGACATGCAAAGGATTATCAACTTTAAAGTGGTAGACCACATATTTGGCTGATGGTACAGTCGAACAAATTTAATCATGACCCAGAGTGGAACCTTCTAACTTAGAGCAACGCGGGCTTCCTACGGTAGGAAGCCCGCGTTGCTCTAGCTAAGCCTTCTTATAATCAACATACATATTATGACATTTAATAGTACCACAGAATAACTAATAGTACTACCGGTAGTAGAAAGATTCCACCCTGGATCAATATGATTCAATTTGTTCGACTGTACCTATTCATTTATTATTTTACTTTTTTTTCAGAATTAGATAACTTTGGGGTTTTTTAACTCAAAATCACTATTGTTACTTTTTTCATACAGTTTATATACCTGTGTCCATTTAAAATTTTTATGTAAAATTGGGGATATTTATTCCTTCGTTCGTTAGAATTATAGTGCTAAGAAGAACCCAGAATTAAATAGGTGGGTGTTTTTTTTTAAAGTCTACTTACCGTTACCTTTTCTTTCAAAATGTAAGTATTTAATTTTTTCATACAAAATTTTACGAGTCAGTTTTGATCATGTAGATTTGACAAATACTTATAACAAATTTTCGTCTTCCAATTTATTCTATAAAATAAACATATTTACACAATTAGAAGCTAAATAAGCTTCATCGTTCATCCACCGATTACCTCTCATTTTGCGTTTTCTAGATTTTTTTACCGTACGACGGCAAAACATTGTCCCCCAATAGACAGGCATATTTAAAAAATAAACAACAATTTACACAATTGTTTGGGAACTATATTTTCTGTCACTTAAATTTAGATTTGTCACTAAACTGCAATACCCTAATTATTATATCTATCTCTAAGAAATATATTGGTCATAAAATTAATCAAATCTGTCTCTAAGTATGAGTCATCAGATTAATGTAAACCTGTATCCATCCTGTATCCTAAATTAAAGTTTGATCATAAAAATTCGATCACCAAAATAATAGATCTGTTACCTAATAAATAGATCAGTAGGGCTTACTACGAAACTCGAAACTAAGTTCGTATCGTACCGCCCTCTCGCCGTCGTATTAAATAGTAGGTATAAGTGTCAGAGGAACCGCGCGACACGAACTTCGAATTTCGAGTTTCGTAGTAGCCCTATACAGTTCCTTATTTCCATGCTTCTACCTATTCTACTAAGGCAGGTCTGGTTAGGTACGACGACGAGCGAAGCGAGGAGGAGTGTTAGGTAGAACTGCGACCCTCAGTGCGCGAGCCGAGCGAGCGAAGCGAGCGTGTCGCGGCAGCGGCCGGCGAAGTGCCAGAACCGAACATTTTGCTAATATCGAAAATACAAACGGACACGGGATACCCGTAAAAGTAACAAATTTGGAGTTGAAATAAAAAAATACAAAAAGACTCCAAAAACCAATCATAATTTTTGCTAATACTGTGTGATGAATATAAATGTTTGTAGTAGGTACGAATAAGTACGAGTACTTAGTCTTGGATGTTTGCATGTAAGTATTTAAGTATATGTATGTATGTCTACCCGTTGTTTAGCACCCATAGAATAAACTTTGCTTCGTTTGGGGCTGGGTCAATTGGTGTAATTTGTGATAAAATATTATTATTATTATTTCATCTCTCCTGTTCGGAAAGTTTAATTTTCATGGGTAGATAGCCGAGTGGAAAATTGCGTTTTCATCTCTAGGGTGGAAAGTATTTTTTTTTTTAATTTTTCGATTAGCCACGGTGTCGAAGGTAATTGAGTTACGTCAATAATATAATAATAATAATAATAATAAAATCTTGTTTATTCATGTAACATCACTTTTTTCACGTTTCGGCATGGTCATCTAGATGCACGTCGTCGTCGTCAAGGAGCTTTTATACAACGTTGAACGCCGACCATCCGTTTCAAACAAGGAGTTTGATCTTTATTACGTCACGATCATATTCCACCTCTTTCTTTAGTCAGGTTAAGGAAGAGATGGCAGGTCATTCGTGAAATGTGAAAGAAAGAGATGGAATATATACATAAGTAATAAACGTCAAACTTCTTCGTTCGGCGTTCAACCTCCAGTTTTGTATATAATTAAGCTCCTTGGTCGTGACCAACTCGATTTTTTTATAGTCGGCCGTGGCAAGTGGCCAGTTCGAAAAGGTAGGTACCGTTTGAGGTTGGATATAAGTTGATTAAATTTATTATTATTCTAATTTTTTGTAGTATTTTACTTTCCTCACAGTCGAAATGAAAAGTAGTGTTTAACTTAGGTGAAATTACCCATTTCCCCTCTAATTATTATATCTCAGGTGAAATGCGTCACTTTCCACCCTTGGTTATGAATCTACTATTTCATTCATTGATCATTATCGTCAAATTTCAGTTCAATTATTTGGTGACCAATATTATTTTCCAGTGATTATAATTAATTTTTAGGAAGCCATTTCTATATTGTTTGGTGATTCAGTTTCTGTGACACTGTATCTATTATTTTGGAACCCAATATAATTATTTGATGATCAATATTATTTCCGAGTAATTTTTGAATAATATTTAGGTAACCGTTTTAATATTATTTGGTGATTCAGTTTAGGTGACAGATCTACTATTTTAGGAACAAATATTATTTATGGGAAATAATAAGTGCAGCGACTAAAGTTTTATTTAGCATCCGCAACGGAACATCTGTTTTTTTATGTAAGCAACGGGTTAATAGAACAGATTCTATTAAAATAATGTGCCATCTTTTCTTTACAACAAATAATATAACTCGGCTACCGATAAATATATTATCTTCAAAATTGATGATTTGGCGACTAATATTGTAAGTCAGCTACTTTATTTATTTTTGAGCTTCAATATCTATCTACTAATTTAATTAAAATCAACCCCCAATTAAGAGCATCGTAAATAATGACTTAGCAACTAAATTAATAATTTGTCTTCTTTTTTAATGAAAATTAGCAACATACCTCGTGGACCGTGGTGCGCTGCGCGGAAACGAGAGCGCGCACGCGCCGTAACCGGCCGGCCAGCCAGCCAATGAGCGTGCTGCATTCAGAATACCGCAACGAGTCGCATGTATTTGTTTACCATTAGACAAGATTTAGAAGTGAACGTCTTTAACAAAATACGCTCATTTTTCATATTAGGTTCGTTCGTTAACTTTTGAACCTCAGAGTAGAAAATAGAAGCCCCGCTACGGCGGGGCTTGGTCGACTTTCTGGCGGGCCGCTTTTGCCTTGACACACAACACAGAAGAAATGATAGGTTCGGTCGTTGCCTTTTGTACCTCATAGCAAAAAATTTAAAGCCCCGCCGTAGCGAGTCGGAGCGCAGGCAGTGCAGCGGAGTAAAGCAGAGACAGCGGAGCGGAGCAGACGCATCGGAGTGAAGGCAGCGGAGCAGAGGCAGTAGAGCGGAGCGGAGGTAGTGGAGCGGAGTGGAGGCAGCGGAGTAAAGCGAAGAGCAGAGTACCACGGAGCAGAGGCATCGGAGTGGAGGCAGCGGAGCAGAGGCAGTAGGGCGGAGCGGAGGTAGTGGAGCGGAGTGGAGGCAGCGGAGCAAAGTGGAGACAGCGGAGCGAAGCGGAGTACCACGAAGCAGAGGCAGTAGGGCGGAGCGGAGGTAGTGAAGCGGAGTGGAGGCAGCGGAGCAGAGGCAGTAGGGCGGAGTGGAGGTAGTGAAGCGGAGTGGAGGCAGCGGAGCAGAGGCAGTAGGGCGGAGTGGAGGTAGTGGAGCGGAGTGGAGGCAGCGGAGTAAAGCGGAGACAGTGGAGCGGAGTACCACGAAGCAGAGGCATCGGAGTGGAGGCAGCGGAGCAGAGGCAGTAGGGCGGAGCGGAGGTAGTGGAGCGGAGTGGAGGCAGCGGAGTAAAGCGGAGACAGCGGAGCGGAGCGGAGTACCACGAAGCAGAGGCATCGGAGTGGAGGCAGCGGAGCAGAGGCAGTAGGGCGGAGCGGAGGTAGTGGAGCGGAGTGGAGGCAGCGGAGTAAAGCGGAGACAGCGGAGTACCACGAAGCAGAGGCATCAGAGTGGAGGCAACGGAGCAGAGGCAGTAGGGCGGAGCGGAGGTAGTGGAGCGGAGTGGAGGCAGCGGAGTAAAGCGGAGACAGCGGAGCGGAGGCAGCGGCGTAGAGGCAGTGGAGCGGGGTGGAGGCAGCGAACGCTTTACTCCACTACCTCCGCTGCAGTCCACTGCCTCCGCTCCACTCCACTACCTCCGATCTGCTGCTTCCGCTCCATTGTCTATCGCCACTCCGTTGCCTCCGCTTTACTCCACTGCTTCCGCTACGTTATCTCCTCTTTATTCTACTGCCTCCACTCCGCTCCACTCCGCTGTCTCCGCTCCGCTCCGTTGTCTCCGCTCCGGTCCGTTGCCTCCGCTCCTCTGCCTCCACTCTGCTCCGCTGCCTCTGCTCCGTGGTACTCCGCTCCGCTCCGCTGTCTCCACTTTACTCCACTGTATCCACTCCGCTGCCTCCACTCCGCCCCGCTGCCTCAACGTTTTACATTGACGACGCCGTACATAACTTGCACGGCGCGGCACCGCGACGCCTCGGGAGCCGCGCCGTTTTACGTTGACGCCGCAACGTGGTCAAGTGGCCGGGCCCTTAGTCGCTAATTATTTTTTCTCAAAAATGTCCGTAAAAGTTGACATTATTCTTTACATATCAGAAGGTGAAGTGCATAGTTTATAGTCAGCGAAAAATTAAAAAGTTACGCTAGCTCGACAATAATGAATTAGCGCGCCTGCAATCAGTCACTTTTTTTTTAAAGTTGAAAAGGCCATGGAAATGTTGGCACAAGTCGTATACAGCCAAATCTAATGGCCGGTATCAGATATTTTGTTGGAACTCCGGACTTATTCTATTGGGTCTGAAATAGCTTGTGGTGTTTTCGGCGGAAAAATACACGTGCAGTTTATTTTTAATGAAAAAAGGCGGGAAAGCATAAGAAAAATATTGGAATAAAATTAAACTCGTCCGTTTAATACTCATACTCAGCCAGCAATTGCCTACTTCCAGGCCACGACAATAATCTACCATTACGTTATATGAAATTAGACCTACCACTGTTAATTTTTTGATGACAGTATTATTAAATTTGATGTTCATTTATTGTTGCTTCAGTCATCATTTCCACATACTATGTATGAAAATAGAGGTGACAATATTAAATTAGAGTCTGTTAAAATTGTTTTCTAGATGCAAGAGATACACATTAGAAGCTTAACATTTGTAGGCATATTACAAATTTAGTTGCTATATAATAATCGTCATGCTGATTTATTAAAACGTAGTTCGGATTACACAATTTACAGTCGCTTCAAAAATATTTATTAGGCGCTTAAAATTAGTCGCTGATTTATTAATTCAGAAGAAAAATAATCAAATTTGAAGCCAAAAATTACAGTTTAAAGAAGCTGCGTTAATTACAACCCATTATTTATTAGGTCGCCGAAAAAGCATTATTAGGTGATTAATAAAATCATACCATTGTTTAATGATGCAATACTTAATTGTCAAAAACAGTGGTGGGTTCATTGAGATGTGAAAGAAATAAATCAGAAAGTAATATTTTTCATCATTTTATTATAATTTTTAAATTAAATTGTTGATTGTTGACTTAAACGACAAAATAAATGGGTGTCAAGGCCAAGGAGCAAGGTGCGTATATGAGAACTAGCCAAGTCCGACCTTAGGCTTCAACATATTAACCTAAGTTATAGGAAGAAATGATATTTTAAGTTGTTATGAAATAATTTCAGGACTGACGATTGAACTTGGCACCCATTTAGATCTCACTTCTGTTGTAGTTAAAGTCAACAATCAAGGCATATAATATCATAAGATTAAACTTAATTGGCTCTCATGTCACATTTATGTTTTGATGGGATAAATATTGCGTGCCGAAATTGTGTTATTGGTGGTTATTGGTAAGGATTTCTAACAAATAACGAATAATATACTCATTATGTTTATTAATTTCAGAGTTAAAACATTTAAAAGTACAAATCCAAGATGAAGAACGGAGGCGCGACTATTGGATAAATGTAATAAACAATTTGATTCGAGAATATAAAGATATAATAATTGATTTATACGACATACATTTATGTTTCAGTATTTATAAAAACTGATGACAGTTTCTATGCGTTTTATTAACGAATATTATGTACAGTCGCCATCAGATATTTCGGAGCGGCCAAGGTGATCAGAAATATCGAAACATCAAGTCTAAATACTCATAGCTGGCTGGCATATCGTTAATCCGTTAATCGTTAACTAACGAAGATGACATTTCGACTAAATGATTAACTTTTAAGTTAACTTTAATAGTAGATTGTTCAACAAGGGACTAAAACAAGCCATAATGACACGAGATGTGGCATTATGGTTGTTTAGTCTCGCGTTAAACACTCTACTTTTCACCTTGAATGCGAGGAAAAAAAACAATGTTTTGTTAAAAATTACAATATTATTAACTTTTAAAAACGTACGCTCGACAGGACATCAGTTCAAAATTCTAATAGCAAAAAAAAAAAAGTTGCGCGGATTTTTCGTTTCTATTATTGCGTGATTGAGGAACAAACATTTAAACATCCAAACATCTTCACAAACTTTGACATTTATAATATTAGTAGGATAGTATACCCTGAATCATAGCATAAATACAAGAATTTCTCGTTATTGTATATATTGTTCGAGGTGGCTGACCAGAAAAACTGCCGAGCTGAAGGCAGACAACTCTGTATAACGGGTGTGGCCTGTAACACAAGCAAATAATTAATACAGATCGTACTCGTCAAACTGAAAAACATTAGTTCATCGACTTTTAATTTTTTATAGCTTTTTTTCCACTTTACAGTTTATTCGAAATGTAAAGCAAAATGCTTGATGTTTGAACCGTGACAGGCGACGTCAGTCGGGTTCTAGGATGGCGTACATTGATTGCAGTATTAATTTGTATTAAAAAAAAAAGGAAAATCTAGACTCCATTATTTTTAAAAGTCGCTGAATTAATGTTGTTCAGTTTGCCGAGGACGACCTTTGTTTTAATTATTTGCTCGTATTACAAGCCACACCCGGTATTCGTAAACGGCACGTCTAGGGCAATCGATCTGCATCAGTTTCATCGTGCCACCTGATGAGGTAGTTGGCCCCATTTTTGGGGCTCATAAAATACGGCTGACCTTGAGACCTGCCAGGGTTTGCCAATCAACAACCGTGGTGGCCTAGTGGTTTGACCTATCGCCTCTTAAGCAGAGGGTCTTGGGCTCAAACCCCGGCTTGCACCTCTTGAGTTTTTCGAAATTCATGTGCGGAATTACATTTAAAATTTACCACGAGCTTTGCGGTGAAGGAAAACATCGTGAGGAAACCTGCACAAACCTGCGAAACAATTCAATGGTGCGTGTGAAGTTCCCAATCCGCACTGGTCCCGCTTGGGAACTACGGCCCAAGCCCTCTCATTCTGAGAGGAGGCCTGTGCCCAGCAGTGGGACGTACATAGGCTGGGATGATACGATGGCAACCAACTAAAATCCAGTGTTCCTAAGTAGTATCTATCACTGTATTGCAATTCTGACCTGCCACCTTATGAGGTGGGGTTTCGTGCAACGGGAGCTTAAGACTATAACCCTTATGAAGGGAGTAGTTCAGCAAGCAAGATAAATACGATGGCGGAACATTATTCACTATTTACATCTGTAATTGTACCTAGCCATACCACTCACGTATTTTTGAATAAAAAGAAAACATTCTTGGAACGAGCGAGTCATGAGAAAGGCAGAATAAAAGTATTATTTTCATAAAAAGTTTATTTACATAACATACATATTAACTGACAAGAGTAGCTATAGTAATAAAAAATAAACTCAGTAGCGGAGTCGATAGGGAGTGAAGACGAGGGCACCGGGCGGCGCAGCGCCGCTTGACGCACAGTGGATTTTAGCAAATCACGGCTAACTGAGCCACTATAATATAATTATAACTAAAGAATAAAATATCTAATAAAATAAAAGTTACAATTTATAAAGAAATGTACCAAGTGCAATCTTGAAATAGTTTTTCATTTCTTCAAAGAAAAGGTGTATAAATCATTTCCGAAATTCATTAGGCATGAAGATTACACATAACCAAATGAACAACGGCGAAAAGAAAAATCCAATATTTTTACATTTTAGAAATTACATTTTAATAATTAATTATGTCTATCAATGAAAACAAGGTGATATACATATTAAATATTAAAAAAAATTAACATGTTGAACTCATAACATAGTCCAATTACTAGGATTTGGAGACAACCTTTAACATAATTTTAGGAGTCTCAATTATTTAATATTGATTATTGCTCTTAATTTTAAGGCCTTGTGGCCTTTATTTAGATGCTTCTTATGTAGATTCTGTTAAATATTTGTCGGATATTTTTCGGTCTCCCCGTAATATATGTTCCATATAAAATATTTTAATCAGCTCTAATACTAGTTTCATAGAAAAAAATACATATTGTATTGCTTCTGGTTTTGATTCTTATGTTTCATTTTATTTGCAGTTATATAAAACATCAATTACAAGGGAGAATTAGTACCTAAGTAGCAACATAAACAACTTTTAGATTGCTTTGCGATTTCAGGTATAAAATATTGTTGTGATTCTCTAGTAAGACATTCAACACAAAATATATAAACGTTTTGCTGGCAGACATCGCCATAATTTGTAAATCAATGTAGGACCCTATATTTATTTTCAATTACAACCGTGAAAATAAGGTCCGTATCGAGAATGTATCTCGAATATCAACACAAGTCGAAACTAATTTAAGAGAATGTTGCAAATAATTTAAAAATTAATCCATCCCAAGCGTAATAACTTTCAATAATGTTTAAAGAAGATATTTTAGAACCATTTTTAAATAACTATCGTTTTAAAAAATATCATACAACTTTTCTAGCAACGTTAGTAAGCATTACATAATAATAATAATAATAATCTATTATTCTATGAATTCTGTGTATTTTGATTCTAGTATATAAAAATATAGAAGACGTTGTAAGCGGGTGGTTCGCGGGTGGGTCGCGCCGCCGGGGGCGCGGACGCCGGCGCGCCGGGCACGGGCGGCGCACGCGCGTGCCCGCGTCAGTCCTCGCTGCACGAGTCCTCGTTGTCTGCCTCCTTGATGTTCGTGAAGAACGACGTCAGCGCCTTCATCATCACCGCTGCAATACAAACACAACATGACACATTTCGTATAATATTCACTTATGTTATAAATCTCTCTATGATTATATTGTTTTTTCTAACATGATTCAAATGACAGATGCCAAACTGACGGAACTAGAGTCCCTTCAACTGTTACGCAAACTATCGATACTTTTGCATGTACCTAGTGCTAAAAGTGGCAATAGCTAATTAAGGAGCAGCCATACCGCTCTGCTGCTTAAAAAACGGTGACGGTAAGGAACAGCAGTGACGCATCGTATGCGCATATTTTTTTTATTGGCATGCTTTCCACATTGCTGCTTAAAATACGCAAACGGTGCGGAATGGCAGTAACGTGCCTTAAACTTCACGAGTTTTGTTCGGTAAAGTCCTTAAGTTTACGGCACGTCACAGCGATTCCGTGTTTTAAGTAGCGCTGTCATCGTTCATCCACCATCACCTCTCATATTTCGTTTTCTAGAATTTTTTTACCGTACAACGGCAAAAACTACTAGACACTGGCAAAATTGTCCTCCGATGGACAGAGCCATATTTTTTTAAAGAAACAACAAGTAGCGCTGGGAGAGCATGCGATAAAAACGGCGCGCATACGATACGTCACTGCGATTCCGTACTGTCACCGTTTTTTAAGCAGCGGTGTGGCCGCTCCTTTATTTGTTAGTTTAAACGTTACGCTATCGAACTGAGTCTTATTTGAATTTTATAATATAATATACTAGCCTTAACCCGCGGCTTCGCCCGCATTAGAATTAGCTTAATGCCGTTTTAACTGAACTATTGTATATGCCCGTGCATTTTTTGAAATATACAACGACAACTGTTTACTGACACGGTTCTTGTTTGTATATTAGTGTACGTCATTTCTTTGTTATTAATTTACTACGAAACATACAATAATGTTCCTTTCTTTCATTTGTTAATAATTTAAAAAATCACTATAGCAGAGTTATGTTAAGTATGAATCAGATGTTTTGATTATGTTAGTGAGTGAGTAAATCAACTTTATTTTTAATCGATGCAGATTATCGAAACTGCCGCATCACTTGCCCCCAAACTGAACGTTAGATAACGGGGTTTAGCCATTTGAATCATGTTAGAACAAACGGAGTATAACAATAGATGAGGACAGATTCAACGATCTGCACTGCAGGTTATATTATAGTTTTAATTCCCATAGCCAGAAATATGAATATATACAAACCTTTGCCCTCTAGTTCCTTTTGCGATTCTTCCCAAGCAATGAAACCATCCACGGAAATTATGTACTGTTCATGTAAGCATTGGAAAATTTCTAACGTAATTCCTGAAACAAAAGATAACACATGATAACTATGATAATTGATAAGTCTAAATAAGTCGATCTGATACAAATTTGGATTACTTAGGAATATGATTAATATTTGTTATTCGGGTGGTTATTAAATCTGATAAATACCAGAAACAACTAGAATATATAGGTAGTCATTCACGATGACGCGTGTCGTAGTTCTTATTACAATGTCATTAATGGCTAATTTTGACAAAATCACGCGTCTTCGTGGATGGCACTAGGTATAAGTAAGTACTACAACTGGTTAGCTTTACCAACATCATTAGTGTTTACAGCTTATTCAATAACTCTTTAAGTGGAAAGGAAATCAACACATTAGTTTTATCGTCAATTATTGTGTGTGGACGATATGGTTAATAAATTAAGAGAAGCTCTCGCAGCTGCGCAGTAAAAACGTACCTTGCGGATGTTCTAAGTTGTGCATGAGCTGCTGTATTCCGAGCAGGCAGCTTGCCTCGCGCTGGTCGCGCAGCTCGCCGAAGTCGTTGATGAGGCCGGCGTACTTGCTCATGCGGTCCTGGTTAAAGCGCGGTGTGTCACGCGCCTCCGATACGAACAGCGCGTGCTCGCAGATGGCCTGGATCAGCGCCCGCATGAACCACTCCTCGTTCGCTGACTTGCCGAGGTTATCCTGCACAAATAGTACATTATTGCAGAGGCCGAAAGTAATTTGTGGACGAGTAGAAATCGATGATTGATATATTTTTTATATTCTATAGATCATTAGAAAACACAGATTACATTGAACAACTTTTGCTAAGGCAGCATCTCGAGAGATCTTGAATCTGCAGCAATCGCTCATCTAATTAATTAATAAGGTAGTTAACACCATTAAACAATAATTCTAAGATGCATCATTCTAATAAAAACATACTAATTATGTACCCTGAACACTGGTTTTCTTTTAATTAACTATGTTTTTTTTTGCAAAATTTAATTTTTACATGTAAGAGGGTATTGCGGTACCTCACTCTAACAGTTTAGCAGAGTTTATTGTTTTACGAGTTTATTGTCAAGGTTGATTTTTTGTGCCATCAACAGTTAACAATCCTAATCAATTAGTTGTCAGTGTTTCAAAGGCCGTAGCTGGATAAGGGAACAACATCTGCCCTTCAGCTATTTTGACTTGATTTTTTTTAATATAGTTTACACACAACCAGTAACCGTAACATACAAAATATTAGAATAAATAAAACCGGCCAAGTGCGAGTCGGACTCGCGCACGAAGAGTTCCGTACCGTTATCTATACAAAATTAGACATAAGCAAAAAAACGCAAAAAAAAAAAGTTTGTTGTATGGGAGCCCCCCTTACATATGAATTTTATCACCCGACTCCCCGAAGTTGGGTTATGTTTTTCGAGCATATGTATGTATGTATGTCCATTTATTTAGTCCTCGATGCAGCCTAAAGGGCTAGACGTGTTTTAACATATGATATGAAGTGTCACTGTCGGAGTGGCATAGGCTATATAATATTTCAATATGGCGTCTGCGAAAAAAATATGGCGGAGAAATGAAAAATTAGTAGATTGTACAAACAAGAGTAAAAAACGAGCCATTTTACCCGAGATGTTATTATTAAAACAGACAGACGTCTAAGAGTTGCCCTTACAACTTTTTTTTACTTTTTTTGCAAAAAGTTGTAGGTAATTAAGAGTAAATTAAGAGTATTTTTAAACGACTTCAAAAAAAGGAGGCGGTTATCAATTCGATTGTATTTTCTATTTTTTTACGTTTGTTACCTCAGAACGCCGTCATTTATAAACCGATTTCAAAAAAATTTTTTCGTTCCTCTAGGAATGCTTTCAATTAGCTCCCATAAGCACCAAATCAGGATCTGATGATTGGATCCTAAGGAAATCAAGGGAAGTCTTCAAATATTGTAGGGACACCTATGGTAATTTCGATATAATTAGTAGTAACTTGTGCATTTGCTCTTGAAAATCATCATTTGGTGAAGTGGAACTGATGATGAAAACCACATTTGACCAAACGAGCTACTACTCAATAACAAGTATCTCACGGGTTGAATTTCAATTACTTTAACATTTAACTTCATGGTAATGCATATATTGAAATAGAATGGGTGACGAAGCACCAGGACTCCTCAATAATGAGCAAGGAGCGGAATTTCTCATAGCAAAAATCAAACTTCAAAGGAATTGAACATAAGTTTTATCGACTATGGATAAAAATTTCAGCAATTAATTAAACAGAAAATAGTAGGTACTTTTAAAATAGCACTTTTTAAGTTAGTTACAATTCAAATATAAAGAGCTTGAGCTGCTTTAAATTAATTTTTGTCAAAAATGTCCGTAAAAGTTGACATTATTCTTTACATATCAGAAAAAGAAGTGCATAGTTTATTGTCAGCGAAAAATTAAAAAGTTAAAAAGATTGCAGGCGCGCTAGCTCGACAATAATAAATTAGCGCGCCTGCAATCAGTCAACTTTTTTTTAAAGTTTAAAAGGCCATGGAAATGTTGGCACAAGTCGTATACAGCCAAATCTAATGGGCGGTATCAGATATTTTGTTGGAACTTCTGACTTTTTTTATTGGGTCTGAAACAGCTTGTGGTGTTTTCGGTGGAAAAATACAGCTGCAGTTTATTTTTCATGAAAAAAGCCGGCAAAGCATAAGAAAAATAATTGGAATAAAATTAAATGTTATGATATATTTTGAGAAAAAGTTTAGTCTATTTCAGAATTATTCATCATTTTTGAGAAAAGCTTTATATTAGTCTCGGCTGGAATAGCAATTGCTGGCTTCGTCTTAGTTAAACGGACTCACAGGCTCGTCCGTTTAATACTCATACTCAGCCAGCAATTGGCTACTTCCAGGCCACGACAATAATCTACTATTACATTTAGGGCAGTATATCGTTGGAGAATCTTCATTGTAAATAAGTAAGGGATGTTTTTTTATCCACTTGTCAATCGTTTTTCTTTTAGGATTGACCATTTTAATAACACGGGAATGACTTAGCAAAATTCAAGCGACATAAAAGTCATAATATATGTGACGTTGACGCGATTTATTTTATTTTAATATGGAGATGCAACCCGCTTATCAAAGAGGTCAAATGTTACAGAATAATGTTACAAGACGATAACAAGCGAGGAGTTGATTCGATAACATCGATAACTGGAATAGTCGATACAACTTATGTTCAATCCCTTTGATGTTTGATTTTTGCTATGAGAAATTCCGCTCCTTGATAATGAGCCTCTGCATCGGAAAAAGCAATTTTTTGTAAAAGGTGACGAGCAGTTGACATTAAACTATTGTATCTTCGATCTTTATAACACGGAAAAGCGTAAAAAAAAATTATAACCAAAAATTGAACCAAGATTTAAGTGCTGTGAACCGATATCAAAACAAATTGTTAATTTAGAATTAACTACCAGAGATTAATTATTTTTGAAATATTTTCGAGCCGCAATGTTATGCGTACAATCATTTGATACGAGAGAGAAGCGTTCTGTCACAGCTGTCACGTCAACAAGTGCGACGTTTTCAATAAAAAAACAAAGTAGTATCACGTAGTGATACATTGCGTGCTAATTCATTTTGTAAGGAAAATAATAAGTCTTTTTTTTTACTAAAACTTAATTAAACGTGATTATTAAGGCTTCACTAACTACCCTTAAAGTTTGAGTTAGTATTAAAAATACACGCTGTATAGGTCCACTCCTGCTGGCTCGTGCTGAGGCACCGACTTCAGAATAGCAGAAAAAAAAACAATTAAAAAGTTTGTTGGTACGTCATTTCGGACTAAAGAGGTTTCAAGTCAGCCAACGTTTCATTTACAACTTTAAAACTTAGCTATAACCCAATTTTACCCCATAAAAATTTGCCTACCTATCACGGGCCATAAGGGGATTACAAACTCCAGTCATTAAAAGCCCTCCGCCTCCGGCGTCTGGCTTCTAATAGACTCTCGTTAGTAATCCCCTTCTTACGCCCCTTGATGCACAATGTACTATAAAACGTCAAAACTACCTTGGGGAGGAAAACTATACGTAAATCCCGCGGGGGCAATTGAGATCATTGTCTTTTAGTATAAAGGCATGGAATAACGTCATTGTCGAGCAAGTGTGATGAAAAGTATATTTATTTGTATAACCCTTCTTATTTATTACATAGCACCTATTATATTGTTATAATATTTATTTTTACAAGCTTTTATACATATACCGAGTCAGTTGATAACTTTTATTTTTAAAAAGGTGACCCAGGGCAAAAGCAACTAAAAAAAGAATATAATAATGTTGCCGCCCTCTACCATGACTTATGTTATATTATCACGAAATTAGTTATTAAAATGTTCCAAAAGCAACTTTTTCATTGCATTTACATATGTTTTAAGGGCTAGGGTATAAATAAAAACGGACTACCGGATCTCCTGGCAACATTCAGAATCATAATTTGCAAGCTTTTCAGAGTTCAAAACTATTCACAGAATACGGTCCCCTAATTTTGCATACGCAACTTCCTTTGGCGCCTGCTCTAGGACAGACACGTCCATTGGCATTATTGTTTTATGACATGCAAACGATTATCAACTTTAGGGTGGTAGACCACATATTTGGCTGATGGTACCTTTTATTTTTCATGCATTATTTTATTATAATACAGATAGCGCGCGGGTTGAATGCAGTCGGGGCGATGCAGCGGTGTATACTATAACGAACATCCCGGGGGTTTAAGTGGGTAAAAAACCCCACATAACCTTATCGCCTCCCCGTGATGACGTAAAGTGGGGGTGTTTTTTTTTCTCGACTAACCCTATATTGTGGGGTATCGTTGGATAGGTATTTTAAAACCATTGGGGGGTTGCTAAGACAATTTTTCTATTCAGTGATCTGTTTGCGAAATATTCATCTTTAAAGTGTAAATTTACATTGAAATAGAGCCCCCCCCCCCCTCTAAAATCTAAACTGTTGGGTGGAAAATTTTGAAAAAATCCAGAATGGTAGAAATCCTTAGAAAAATATCATTTGATTTTTTCGTAATGGCTACGGAACCCTATGCTGGGCGTGTACGACACGCTTTTGGCCGGGTTTTTTTATTTTATTTACGCTAACTTGCCAGTGGCGCGATCACTTTTATAGTATTTTATGCAACTGTTGTATAAGTGAGGACTTAAAACGCGAGTTGGCGTAGGTAGCGATGTGGGCTGTAGGCGAATATCGCTATTAAAGACCCCAAGAGCGTTTTTAAGACCAAGTTATGCATGATTGTATACAATACTTTTTCTACGAATATTCTTTGTTTACAAAATATGAATACTATATTTTTGAACGATTATAAATTAGTAACTGAATAAAAATGTGCAATAATTTCAATGTAATGTCGGTAATACTGTATTTATTCAAAATCGAGGTTAGGACTCCCGAATTTAAAAAGTTAACTGTCACAGGAACTGTATTGTTATGAATTTCAAAGCAATTTAAAAGCATCCATATTATTATGTGCCTTTATTACCAATAGAATCAGACCTTTTCCCGGACTTATTATGTATATTTTTTTTATTCGACTGGATAGCAAACAAGCAAGTGGATCTCCTGCAACACCAGGGGGATTGCAGATGCGTTGCCAACCTAGAGGCCTAAGATGGGATACCTCAAGTGCCAGTAATTTCACCGGCTGTCTTACTCTCCACGCCGAAACAGCAGTGCAAGCACTGCTGTTTCACGGCAGGATTAGCGAGCAAGATGGTGGCAGCAATCCGGGCGGACCTTGCACAAGGTCCTACCACCTGCAATATCATTGTGTTCGTGTTCGTGGACCTTTAATCCTACTTCCTACTACTACTACTACTAAAAAAAGTTGGCTCTGCTTACCTGTACCCATCCTCGTATACATTCACAGTTTTCGTCCGAATTCATCAGCTGTAACAGTTTGCTTTGTGTATCAGCAGGCGACAATATTTTTTTCGTTTCTTCGCAAACTTTGGCTCCTTCTAGGAATTCAAATTTGTTATCTTCTAGCCATTTTTCAACCTGGAAGTCAAGAATTTATTATTGATTTTGGATGACCATACAAGTTTAGTGATTTTTGAATGTGAGTGAATTTGAAACTTGCCTGTTCCTCACTCATCCAGTCGTTGAGTTTCAGCCCGGATTCCTGCCATTTGCTTTTAACAAAAGTAGGTCCCATACTCTCTTTCATATTTTTAATGATTGCTTTTAATAGCATATGTCCATGATTTGCCCCAATTATGGCATCACAAAGTCCTAATACTTGCACGAACGTGACATGCTGAAATTTAAACACAATTCTACTATAATATTATAAATGCAAAAGTTTGTGAGTGAGTATGTTTGTTACTTCTTCACGCTGAAACGGCTGGACGGATTTGGATGAAATTTGGCAATAAGTTAATTTATTTAACATAGGATACTTTTTATACAGATATTCCCACGGGGTAGGGATAAAATCTCGAAATAACAACCGTTTGGCTTAGAGTCATGAAACTTTGGACAGCTGTTCTTAACAAAATGAAAATTTTGGGAATTCCCAAGGGAATTTTGTAAAATCCCGGAATTTCAATTATAACTACCAGATCGAGTAGTTTACGCGTGCGAAGCCGCGGGTAAATTCTAGTATATATTTTTTTATAATGCTCGGGAACATGCTTGCGTACAGGCAGCGTAATGCATATACGCATGAGTAAGAGCAGCAAAAACGTATTATGAAACTCGTAAAATACAAGAATTAACTATAGTGTACAATGAAAGTCATAAATAATAAACTAATACTCTGATTGGTTTTTTTTTGGAGTCTTTTTGTATTTTTTATTTCAACTCCAAATTTTTTCGATAATACTCTGTACATAAAAATTATCGGTTGGTTGGTTACTAACTTTCCAGAGAAACAGACGTTTTTATAAGAAAATCAAACTGACAACAAAACGGCCAGCATTAAATTATCTGAATAGTATGCAACCTCTCAAAAACTGAAAGCTCATAATTTGCTTCGCAATAATGCGAAAAAGACTTGTCTCTCTGCTTTGCAGGGTGCGGTGCGGGCCAGCCCCAACCCCATCATGAGCACTGTGGCGGCCAGGTACGACTCCCCTTTTATGAGGCACTATGAGGCTGTCATGACTGCTAGGCGGCAAATATTTTGATTTGTTTTGTATAACTTACTAACATAGTCAATAAGTATTTTATTATTTTAACGGTACTAACAAAGCTGGATCAATTATGTAATCTGATAAATAAATGAATTATTATTATTATTATTATTATGAATAGGTTAACATGATTCCACCACAGTCCTGTATCTCATCCTGAACAATTTAGTAACTATCGATCCAATAAAGACAATATTTCAGCAAATCTCCGTCTTAGCCGAACCGTGGTGCATCCCACGTGTTTATAAAAGTTTGTCAATCATTCGTAAGCGTCAGGACCCCTGGACCAATGGAGATATTTGATGTTTAGAAAATACCAAAATTTACTACCTATTTACTACTATTTAATACCTAACTTAAAATAATTAGTACCTCGATAGACAATAAAAAAACGAGTATGAAAGACCACTTTTTTTTTACACAGTTCGAGGCAACACAACTAATTTATCTCTTAGTAAGTATGTACTACCTTTTTAGTACCCCAACATATAATTTATTCCAATTTTTTTAGCATACCAGAAAAATGTTATACACGAAAAAAAAAATTTTGGTACGAAATTTAATTTGCCTAATTTTGTGAGAGTCACAATGGCGGGTGTATCTATACAAATATAAAAAACAATTAACTAAAAAAATGTACTCCAAATGTACTATTTAGTACCTACTTTAAAAAAAATTGATCCCCTCTGTACATGAAGTTACTCTGGTATTTTCTAAACATCAAATATCTCCATTGGTCCAGGGGTTCTGACGCTTACCAATCATTCGACTATTATAGGCTATTAGACGACTAAATACTTTACGAACGCGAAAATAGCTCGCGCCTTACAGTCGAGAACTCGGGAGTTAAAGCACAAAGAAATGACGACCTCATTGTGCAGGGAATAACGTTCATATTAATACGCAAGTAAGAAAAAGTATAAATTAATTAATAATCGTGGATATTGTTTGTTTAATTTGGCATAATTTCAACAATTTTGAAGAAAAACAATTTGATTTTGAATTTTTGGGGAAATGCGGCTGGCATTATGGGCACCTTTGAACCGGGTACGAAGCGGAATGGTGGTTTTTAGGTTGTAGTTTAGGTCTTAGTTTGTAATTTATATTATAGGTTTAAGTTTATTTTATTTTGTTTGTTTTAATTTTAGTTGACATTGTTGGTATAATTTAATTTTCCATAATAAAGTATTTCTGGATTTTGAAGTAGTTATGTATTTTGGTTTTCCAAAAATTACCCATATACGTGACTTTAGAAATGCGCAAAGATAATTTGTTTAATTTTTAATAATTTTTCAACACATACTATTCACTATAAATTGTTGAACTACAGTTATCAATCATTTCTGGCAAGATATGCCAGAAAACGTGTAACTTACGGTTTTTTAATGATAGTCCCGATTGATTAATTATTTGATTTGTTTAGCCGGAATGCAAGCGTAATATCATAATAGAGGTACTTGTACAAAGCTATCTATTACGCTGTACTTTTAAAATCAAAATGTGTCTAAAAATTTCATTTTTATTTTTTCGCATTGACGCGGAGGCTTAAAATGTTTAATTCTTTTTATTTTAACTAGAAATAACAAATAACAATACTTTATATCATAGAAAAAGAAAAATTACAGTTATAGAATTATGTACAGGTTTAGCTGCTTTTCTTGGCCCATGAATATAGCTAGTGGCCACAAAGTTAGTCACAGGAAACACAATCATCGCATATAGTTTTTATTAATAACCAAAATCTTATACTTAGAACAGAAACAATTTTTCTTTTATATATACTTGTACAGTCAAGTGCAAAAATGAGTATCTGTTCGAACCACTCAAAAATATATAACTACGGCCTTATTGCCTCAGAATAAGAGTCTGGGATACTTATTTTTGAAACTTTGAATAAGTCTCATATTTTTACACTTGACTGTACAACCTAACCTGACCTATTTTTCAGATACAAGCGTTACTTACCTTCTTTTCTATTTGTGGGGCCATAAACCATCCTAAATATTCATACAACATAGGAATATCAATATAAAGATCAGGCGCGAATTCACAAAATTCTTTTATGCCTGTTATGAAATTTTCTCCAGACACTACATTAGTTGAAACTAAGTGAAGTACTGACTTTGTGATTATCGACACTTCTTTCGGAGATCTGTAAAAAATAATTGTATTACTAACTGTGCACCAGGCCGCATTAAAAAGTAAAAGTTAGCAGTAAAAAATGTCGTACTTTTCTACAGCCACGGTTACTATTTCAGTGATAAGAGCTGCGTGATATTGTGGCTCAATGAGTTGTTTGACGTCGGCCGCTAACTCGACATTGTCGGAGTTGATGAGGCAGAGGTCGATCATGGACTTGACAGATTTCTTCTTGGAGTCGGGCAGTGGGTCCTGCGGCACAGCGGCGGGCGGCGCGGCCACGTCGGCGGGTGGCGCGGTCGCGGGCGCGGCCGACGCCGGCGTCGTGCTCGTGCTGCGGCTGCCGGAGTTGGAGCGCGCCACGCCCATCGAGCCGGATTTGCTGCCACTACTGCCGGGACCGCCTGATAACAAATCACATATCGTTTAGACCACCCATGCTACTTATTACGCGCTCATTTAACTATACTTCATAGTAAAAAACATTTTTACTCACTAAAGTCACCTCTCGAGTTAAATGTAGATCTTTCAATAGAAGCTCCCTTAGAATGATAACTAGGACTCATATCTTTATTACCTAAAACACATAAATGGTTTCTTTCAGCATAAAAATATCCAAAAAAAAACAGTCAACAAACAAAAAAGATAGCCATAAATTTCGCGCGGATTCGCGTCCTAAGCATAATATGAGTGGACTCAATCAGCGAGATTACCAAATGAGCATTATATTTGCTCATCAGAAATGCCTAAGGATGTGTTGTATCCCTGTTTTGATTTTTTTTTCAATAAAGACATATTACAGTCAAAGCATCACTTTTTTTATGTGTATATCTATTCTCAAAAGACGATAAAACCGATACTTTGATGGATTACTAAATCATACGGGCTAAAACTACAAACGTGTTTTGTCTATGCCCGATCAAATTGATTTGTGTATTACCGTTTTTACAAGCTTATAGTATTATAACTTGTGTCAAATCTTGCAAGCTCATTTTGACTAACTTGCAGTGGTCGGATTGACTTGTAATGGTATTGGCTCTGTGCACGACATCAGCGCCACCTAGCGTCCGCAAGGTTGTCGGCTCTGAGGTGCTGACGTTTTAAAATTTCATTGCGACATTGTGACAAAAATAAAACCTGTCACGCATTAATTTATAATACAAAATGACTGTGATAACGTGATTTGGGTGGAAAAGGGCTGTGAATTCATTTTTGGTCATTAAAATTAAATAATGTAAGTAAAATTTATTCAAAAAGTGTGTTTTATTTTGGTTATGTCAGAGTTTGTTTACTTCATGTTTAGTCGTATTTTTATTGTAAAACGAAAAGATAAAGCTACTTTAATGGTTTCTTTAAATAGTAAACATATATAATTGCTCTTGTATCCTTAGTAATAAATTAAATATCGTTTTCAGATCAAAATACATATTATTTTGACGACCGGTTTTGTGTGTATTACTCAATATAAAATTTCAACCACAAACCGTTTCAAAAGGAAAATTGTTGGTATCTGCTGGACATATCCGGGATGTAGAGGAATTAAGAACAAAACAGGGACTGTGTTCAATAATTCAAAAAGACAAACATCAATTACTTAAATTGGGCAGTTAAGTCTACACAATTTGCTTTGTTAATGACAGATTCATATGAGTATGACAGATGACAGAACCTACATTATTTCTACTTTTGGCCACTATTAGCGCTGCGATAGATTTCATTACCCCACCTATTGTCGTTCCAATCGTTTATTAAACTTTTGACAGCTCGAGTACTAATTAAAATAGTGATGCCCTGATGCGTTCCTGATTCGATTTCTTTTAGGAATCGATTTTATTCATGAAGAAGTTTTAATCGATTTAACACATTCATACTTTAAATTTGCACAACATTTTGCATTGCTTTAAAAACATTCACAGGTGTTTAAGTTACTATATCTTACATATTAAAATAAACCATTTATGTTGAGTTAATATGTTTATCACTTCCGACGGTAATTTAGTAATTTTGACAATTATGAAGCGGCAAAACTGGACGCGGCAGCGACGCCAGTTTGTTGACACTCACAACGATACGCCCGTGGTAGGTATAATTAAAAATAGTATTACCTTTCGTTGTTTTAACTTTTTAATCCCTAAAGGCATATTAATGTATTTATTATTTATAAATGATTTTGATATAAAATATAACCACAATAATTTTAAATGTATGTTTTATTTATAAAATCGATTTACTTCAAAACGGTTTTTATAGTCTATGGTCATTCATTACGAATGGGAAATCACGAAATGGGCGGTACCCGTCCATGAAGTACGGTATTCTCTGTAGTACATTGTACCGAAAATTATTGTAAAACTTCACGTGCGTGATCTGTCAAAAGTTAAATAAACGATAGGAACGACAATAGTACTTCGCACCCAGCCAATACATATTTAACTCTTTAACCGCCATTGTCTGAATTATAAGACAAAAATTATCCAGCTCATTTCGCCGCAGTCTTATAAATTAAGACAAAATGTCATAATAGTTTCGGTGTAGGTGGCGATACGGGCACGTACGAATGAAAACGTATTGGCGGTTAAAAGGTTAAGTAAGTTGGTCGACACTCTGCATCATAAACCACAGTAGCCTTGCAAGTGAAATCTGAAAGTCTACAATCTGAAAAGATATCTTGAACGAAACTCGTCAAACTTACTTCTAATTGAAGCTGGATCAGTCTGAACATTTTCTAGGACGCTGTACATATTCTTTGACAGACTAATCATAGAATTACTACCAGCCTGAGCTGTGCTCTTTGTGCCTGAACCATGGGTCCATCCTAATCCGGTTTGAGGAGCCAGTTTTATACTATTAATCTAAAACAAAAAAACATGCATCTGATAACAAAGAAGCGATCACAAGAATTTTTGTTTGATAAACACGATTATGCGAAATTTACCTTTTGATTCTGAGTAACGGCCTTAAATTTGGAGGTATCAACCAAGTAATTCGGCCTAGATGTCTTCCAGTTGTTACTATTGTCCATGAAGGAGTTATTGTTTTGACGCCGGCCATCGCCGCGCTTGCCGCGTCCTCCATCGTCGCGGCGGAATCCGCCACCCATCGGATTGGCATTCATAAGCTAGAAATCAATTATTAAATTAATTTCATTTAAAGTTTCATTTCCAATCTTTATTATAATCTATTTTGGACAAGTACTTCAATGTGTCGCTGCTGCTGTTCAGCTTCTTTTTGAATTTGATCCATCATCTTGGGTTGAGAATCGACGACGCTCTTGGTAACCCATTTCCTTTTTCTCAGTTCGATAACATCTTGAAGCATAAACCTGACACAAAATAGTAAAAGTGAAAAATTGAACTGTTTATTTTAATCATAAAAACACTGATAATAAGAATGTAAAGTACCTAACACGACTGCTAATTTTGTTAGATTTCCGATCAACAATTTCCTGCATTCTCTTGAAAGTACCTTCGATGTGGTCTTTGACCTCATTCTCTACCTGCTCTCCAATAGTGGTGAGCAACTTGCATAAGCATTCAAGTTTTTCCTCCTCCAGTTTATCAATCAAGTAAGACATACAGTACATCATGATTTTAGCCGTCAGCATTTTCAACTTATACAGTTCACCTGGAACAAGGAAATACCATTTTAGGTATTTTTACCCATGACAACATAATAGCAAGAAAACATAAGCAATTTTAAAATTATTAAGTTATATCTTTCAACTCGCTCACATTGCATTCATAAAATCTTGCGCGCAATCATCATTGCGATAAATGTTAGCGAGTAATAATCTAAAATAATATATTTGACATAATTGACATACATAATTCGCAAATAATAGCAATAGTTCAGACGCATTAGCCACACATAGAGAAGAGGAACTTTGCCCAGCTATGGGACAATAGATGAATAAATGGATGAATATACATTTAACAAAACCAAAAGACATTCGCTTCAGCAATTTTTTAACCCTTTACGGCCGAAAAACTGTTAATCCGAGTTTTTTTTTCTAAAATGACAATTAATTGTGGTTCGCGTAAAGATGATTCACGTGCACTCAGGTTAGTTGCACGATTGTATCGAGCCAGCCGGAAAGAGTACATACGAACTAAAAATTTACGCCAATTCAATAATTATCCCGTACGATTTTTCGAGTCTACCCTTAGTATCTTGGCGGTAGGTATTGTTTATTAAGAAAAACACCTAGTATCTGATATATGTGTTCTACGATCCGATTAACAAATAATAAGTTTCTAAATAGTAATAAATACTTAAGAACTAATTGTGAATCGGTAACAGTTATAAAATGCATTATTTTCTTTCAAACTATCAATATTATCATTATTATAAAGACCGCTACTTAATTTAAGACAAGACAAATACAGTGCTTGGGGTCATAACATTATCGAGGTTATCAGCAAGGAATTAAACAATGCAACAAAATAAATTTCAACCTACCAATAAATCTGACGTTTCCAACAGATCTCATTCGAACTCTTCTGTTCTCTTCATTTAACATCAAGTGAAGTTCCTTCTTTTTAACCTGTAAAACAAATGTAACAATTAGTATAATGTCTAAATATTTTAAATGTAATATTTTACCATAGTATAATATGATGATGTGTACAGTAAATGTAAATGAATTGTTGTCACCTGTATTTGCCCAAACCTTGTGTTACTATATTTTTGAAATGCAATTGATATGCTATTAATGAATGACATATCACATAATATGGATATGATTTGTTTTTTTTTTTTTATTTGGATATGATTTATGAAACAGAAAAAATAAATACATATTAGTACTTACGGGATCGGTGCACTCTTCTATTTCTTTTTCAAGTTTCATAACTTGTTCATCTACTTTCTCGGTTACGAATTGATTTTGGCATTTACTAATAATAAGTGCCCTGAAATTAACACACTGATCTGGCGTAGTGGCATTGTCAGCAGGAACCTAAAAAAAAAATAACTTTAATGTGCATTCTTGACATCCACAAATAAGAAAAATAAATAAATATTTTTAAAGAATACCTTCAACATTGAGAGCTTGTTACACATGGCAGCATAAGCTTTGGAAAAATTTGGTTCATCAATAGCCTTCTCAAATACTAAATCAATAACACCTTCAAGCCGTTTTTGGTTATTGATTTCTAGATTTTTAACTTTTTCTATTAGAGTATCAAATTTCTGTGGCGTTAATTTGTTCAGAATACCTCTGAACTGCTTGTACAATTCCTGAGAAACATACAGAGTAGCATTATTAATGACGTTAAAGTAAACATTATTATAATCTTCCAATATAACAAGTTTAACATAGTGGATTTGTATAAATATTTACCTCAGTTTTAGCGTCTTCTTCAGTCAAATTCTCCTTCTTGAACCTGGTTGGTTTCCAAGCATTTTCAGTCTCAGAAAGCCTAACATCTTCTCGCAATGAAATGGAAATGACTTGTTTATGCGAGCTGCTTCCACTAGGCGTCAGTGGCTTACCACTGCTCTTACCTAAATTTTTACATGTATTAATTTTATGAGCCACTTCTCTATAAAATACAATACTATTGAATGTAATGAAAAGTTATGTATGACCAGTGGTAGTATGATTGTGCGTGTGAAAGGTAAGGTAGTCGTCATCATCATCCCAGCCTATATACGTCCCACTACTGGGCACAGGCCTCCTCTCAGAACAAGAGGGCTTGGGCCATAGTTCCCACGCGAGCCCAGTACGGATTGGGAACTTCACACGCACCATTGAATTGCTTCGCAGGTTTGTGCAGGTTTTTTCACGATGTTTTCCTTTCACCGCAAAGCTCGTGGCCCGTGGGTAAATTTCAAATGTAATTTCGCACATGAATTTGGAAAAACTCAGAGGTGCGAGCCGGGGTTAGAACCCACGACCCTCTGCTTGAGAGGCGATAGGTCAAACCACTAGGCCACCACGACAAATCGTATGTGTTGACGAATGTAAAATTATTCCTTGGAATTTATTAATCTGTTTTAATGCGTTATGTAAGCAGGATACCTACCACTTGAAGATATATTCCTCCCATCTTTTTTAGCATCCCTAAGAGAACTATTTCTTGAACCCATACCAGCATTTTTCAAGAATGTCGGGAAGAGGGAATCATTCATAGGTCTAGAAATGGTAGCAAACGCCATAGGCTCTTGCATAGGCGCAGTCTGAAAAATTAAATCATTATTAGAAATAAATGACGTTTGTAATTTATAGGATTATTTTATTATAAAGCGAAGCTGTAGATACTTACCCTGATTACATTGCAAGTCTCTAGTAGAGGCGCGTTGGGTTTGTTCTTTGAAAGTGGGTCATCTTTGATTTGTTTGAGCAACATAATGTCATAACACTTCTTACCAGATTTATTAAGAGGGGACCATTGATCTAAAATAAAATATATATAAACATACCGACTGAAATTAATTATATTAAACTAAGCGCAAAATATAACATCTGATTTTAATATATTATGTTTAAATATGTTTTAAACCCGACGTGTTCATTATCTATTCATGTATGAAATTAATTATATTAAACTAAGCGCAAAATATAACATCTGATTTTAATATATTATGTTTAAATATGTTTTAAACCCGACGTGTTTATTATCTATTCATGTATAGATTCAACCATTTTTAAAACTACAGTAAACAGGTACAGGAACAGATGACAGTAGTAGAAGTCTGAACCTATCTAAGACTTAAAAATATACCCGTGACCCCATGAGGAGGCTAAAAACAAGTTTTCTGCCAATTACCGCATTTTTTTTTTGAAATATGTAGTTTACATATTTCAAAAAAATTCGAAGAGGCCGTACTGTAGAACGCGCATGCATATCGTATTCATGATCTCTTTAATATCTGATGAATCTATCAAAATGGCTTACATATTAATTCTTCTTCTTTTAATATATACAATTTTTGTGTCAGTTTTTGTGACCAAACTCATCGGAAACGGCTTGACCGATTTTTATGAAATTTTTGTGTATATTCGGTAGGTCTGAGCATACTTCTACGCGGACGGCGTCGCGGGCAATAGCTAGTAATAAATAGCTGGGAATAATATTTATAGCTGCAGTTCTACTAAAAATAGATGTGATATTTCGTTTGAGACTATCCTAAATCATATCTCAGTTAAAAACAGGTTCAAATGATTTTCTTAATTTCCCGTGAAAATATTAAAAACGAGCTTCTGACCGCAGCTTCGTCCGCGTGGAATTCGGATATCGCGCGCTGTTATGCTGTGTCTGATGCTGTCTTGCTCATAAAAAGTCTATATCACTCTCTGGCCCATAAACTATCATTGCCAAAAATCACCTCAATCCGTTGCTCCGTTTCGACGTGAAAGACGGACAAATATACTAACACAACAAGTAGTATGTACTTGAAACCTAAGCTCATAATCATAACGCCGTTTTGTCACCAAATTAGTTCTAAGTATTATTGATTATATTATGTATGTTAGTCTGTAAGGTTTTTTTTTATTCGACTTGATGGCAAACAAGCAAGTGGGTCTCCTGATGGTAAGAGATCACCGCCGCCCATAAACATCTGCAACACCAGGGGTATTGCAGACGGGTATTATTGCAGACGCGTTGCCAACCTAGAGGCCTAAGATGGGATACCTCACTTGCCAGTAATTTCACCAGCTGTCAAACTCTCCACGCCGAAACACAACAGTGCAAGCACTGCTGTTTCACGGCAGGATTAGCGAGCAAGATGGTGGTAGTAATCCGGGCGGACCTTGCACAAGGTCCTACCACCTGCAAAAGCTGCTGCTGCTGGTATTTATTGTATGGGCCAAGTTGCCCGAAATAAATGGAATTATTATTATAATCAAGAAAAATACCAACCTTCACTGTATTTGTACTTTGGGACAAATACTGTAGGAGTTTCAGCCTGCTGCTCAGTCATTCCAGTTTTTCCGGAGGTCTCTTCTTTTTGAGGCATAGCTTTATCCTCTTCTACAATACTAACTTTATCAGTCTCATCTTTACCATTTTCATATGATTCTGTCTCCTTTTCATTATTCGCCATCTTGTTTGATTGTTTCTTACCTGAATTTTTAGAATTCTTCACAAGTTTCTGATTTTTATTAATATCTTCCTTAACAGTCTCTGTTTTGCTTAACTCAGTAGAATTTCCATTGGCGGTGTCAGGATCTGTTAATTAAGAAAAATTACTTGTACTATATAATTTAACTAATAGTCAAGAATGTTCAAGCCCAACCAATTTTAATAGCAAAGACACAAGAAAGCAATTCTCAAGTGTTATCTTATTTGACTTTTTATAATTATGGTGTATATGACAAAAAACAAACCTATAGTCTTGTTGTTTAGATTTACGTCTTTCATCTTAGGATCAGTTTGATTAGTACGAATACAGCTGGCTAAGCTCTGATTTAATTTTGCTTGCGCTTGTATTGCACTAGAGGCTTCCAAGCATTCAATGCTCTCAGGAACGGTTGGCAACTCTTTAGCAAGTTTTTCAATACTTGCTGATAATAATTGTGTAGCAGTGGGCACCTGCGTTATTGGTGTCTGCTGCACTGCTGGTTCAATCTTACTTGCTACTACGTCAATATTTTTTAAATGTGGTTGGGAGTCTACTTCAGATAAAACTGGTTGCACACTTGCAGCATGCCTCTTTGTTGATTCGGGAGTTTGATTTACTTGACTAGTTGGAAGGTTGATATTTTCTTTATCAACTGAACTACTAATCACTGAAAAGAAAAACGACAATTAGTTCAGAAATTTAAATATTTCCCTCATGCAAGTATTGCGATTAATAAAGTGCTGAAAGATTATTGTAGAAAAAAAAAATGTCACAAAACTGTGGCATTTAAAATAAACAAAAGAGATTTTTTAGATTTAATTTAGTAGGTATTAAGTGTTTAAGTAAGGTAGTTAGTTTATAGTTAAGTTTTATATGGTTATTTTTTCTTAAATTCTTGTATTTCAGGTTAAATAAAAACTATAATTCTACGTGTTTATAATTAGAAAGAGATTTTATATGCTTCAATATCCTGTTTTAATCTGTTCTTCTTTGATGACCAGTTTTTTTTACATGCCTAGTTAATGCAGTAACTTGAAATGGAAGTCAAAGAAAACTTATTTCATTGCAATAAGAATTTGATAAACCTGAAATCTCTCATTACAAATTCCACAAAATTCAAGAACCAATTAAACAAATACACATACATTAGGTTATGAAATACATTAACACAATATAGTAATTAATAAGATGATCCAGTCCGTTATCAGCAGTGATTGGGGATTTGGATGCCATACTGCGGGATGTCAAGTAGAAAGAATAATATGGATACAACATTTATCCCGCAATACCAATAAACTGTTTGAAAAATAAAGGCTATTTCAGTGTTGATATGTTTATAAAATTAATGACATTAAAAAATCAGTGTTGGTTAAGCTATAAATTATTTAGTTATTTAGTTTGGTCTATGTAATCTGTTGCCGTTTTGTACTTTTTGGATGATAATAAAAAACATATTTATATTAATCACATGTTTTATTGTAAATGAGACCTATGCTAAACAAATTGAGAAGAATTCATTTAACAGAATTAAAATTTATTTAAAACATTGACCTGTAATAGCAAATTATAGATAGTCAATGTGTAATCTAATAATATGTCAAAAAAACTGTTTTATCCCGCAATCCCGCAGCATATTCATAATAGCATAATGATTCAGGTCATTCACCCCGAGTGCATCCAAATCCCCGATTACTGGTTATCAGAACAACCACTAGGAGCATGATGAATTTACAATAACCAGTTGGTAAATATGTTTGCTTTGGTGTTAAGTTAAATACCACTGGTTATTTCCACCAGATACTTGAATATTATCAACCATAATTACACAGATAATGTCATGGAGCAACTACTAAAAAGTGAAAGTTGTGCAATTACCTGCCTATTGCACTCAATACCTTTGCAAAATAAATACCACATGTCAAGCTTTACTAGAGAATCTGTTACTCATAGCTCAAATTAAATAAAAAGATAAAACCAAGTTCTGCAAAAAGCTTTCAAGGCAGTCAAATCATGCCTTTGCATGTGTATGTCAGGGTGCAGTTAATGCAAGACTTTTAATTGTAGACCTTGAATGAATGACAATATATGACCTGGTAATATTTGTGCTCCTGGAAAATTACAGTTCATTCAGCCGGGTCAACAAATACGAGGTCGTAAATTAACCGCACCTTGTACTAGACGTATTTTAAAATCAGATTCACTTTGTTGTTTGCAGAATCGTAATTATTCCTTTTAATCTGTCTGAAGAGTTTTTTTTATTATAATATCATTTATTAAAAAATAAACTATAAATAACGAATGGAACCATATTAATAATATGACGAATTCAAAAAGCAAGTACCTACTTGATTGAGTTCCTACACAGGTAAGGATGGGTAGAAAAAAATTAGTACAAAAAATGGGTCAGCAAGATCCTTATTATTAACTTTTGAGTTATTCTCAACTAGAAACCAAAGGCGGATCGCGATCCTGACATTTTAGACTCTATTAACATCAAGCGTCCGCCTTATACGCTAAGATTAGCAACACCACAAATTATGATTTATAGATTTATTATTTTCTTATGCAAAAATACTGCACAAACATGGAACATATGCCTAACGAAAAGATAAGTATTAAACATTAATACAGTTAAAATATGCCTGATGGGATGGATGAGGTAACAGCGTGGATACAAAGTTCAATAAAAAGGATTGCATGTCTATTTTCCCAGGACATGTTAACGAAAAAAAGTTTCAATCAAGGTCTCTTTACAGAACTGGCACTACCTCTGACTTTTAGCCTGGCCTATCATTTTTTATGAACCAAGTTCGAAATCTATAAATAGAGACGTGAGGTATTTCCACGTGGGAGTTCACTCATAGTACCTGCAGATCAGACTTAAATGTGGCACTGATAGCTAAATTATATCACAGTATCGAAATTCACCAAAATCCTTAATCAAACGGCACGTAATTCTACGTTTTCATACGTAGCAATATGGTAAAAAGAAAGTCTATTCAAAAGGTCACTCAAGGATCTACCAAATGTCTGACTTTTAACACTTGTTTCACTTTAACCACATCACTTATTATTACGACTTAATTAAAAATTTAAATCTATAAAATGCTAATTTAAGTGAAATTTGGTGTAAAACTCAAGTAACAAAGTTTTAATATAATTTTAACCCAGCCATGCTCAGTGACTGTGATGTAAAAGCCGCCATATTGGAACATTCCATGCGGATAGTCGGTCGACCAAGAGCAGCTAGTGTTGTGCGCAAGTACGAACGTAAAGGCAATCGATATTTTTTTTTAAGTATGGCAACCATTGCCCTTAGGAGTATTTTCATGAACAACTGCTAACTACAGCCCTCGTACAAACGTCACCCTCGTTCGTTAAAATCTTGTTGCACTGTAAAATGAGTCGCTTAACTTCAAACATGCTTCAAACTTAGATAAATCCACTCTAACCATTGGTAAATAATTGAAAAAAGTGATAATAACGTTAAAGCGGTGATCCGAAAGGCAGTATTTTTTTATTATGGCTAAAGCATTAAATAAAGCGATTCTGTTTGGTAAATTCATCAATAAAACCATTCAATCATTACAAAAAATTAAATGTTGATTGGATTTACCTTCTTTTGATATAATCGATTGCAATTGATCTATCTTCGAAAAAACTCAGTGTGGATTTGTATAATTTTGATTTAACAGACCTGGACTCTGGATTCTAGATTTGTAAAAACTGTCAAAAAAAGATCTTTCTTCGCTGATTGGCTTGGTTGGATAAAGTTACCTACATTTGAAAAAAAAACTGTCATGGATTTATCTGATTTTGATAAAATATTAATAATATTATAGATGGAGAGCGGACTGCAAAATTTCGTACCTACTTGATACCGCGATGATATGCACAATGGTTTCCCATAAAACTGATGCTAAGTCCGAATTTGATAGTCTGCCGCGGCGGAACTTGCCGAAAGTACCAAAAAAATAGTCACTTCCGGTGCGAAAAAAGGGGCGTTATTTGACCCATCTGATACTGAAATAATATCATAATAGTCATGGCATCAGTTAGGCTGGCCGCACATACACGGTTTCCTGATAAGGTTTCCGAATACGGAATTCAGATTCGGAAACCTGAATGCGCATTTTTCATAGTAATGTAAGAAGAAGGCGCACACGTTCTTAATATTTCCGAACGGAAAAAAACCCGACGTTCGTTCCGTGCCACAGCCATGCCTTCGGGTTTCGGGTAGTAAGAACGGGAAAAAACCGAATGACATCCCGAACACAGTTCCTTGCATACATTTTATGTTCCAATCGTTTATTTAACTTTTGACAGATCGAATACTAATTAAAATAGTGATGCCCTGATGCGTAACTGATTCGATTTCTTTTAACAATCGATTTTATTCATGAAGCAGTTTTAATCGATTTAACACATTCATATTTTATTTTTGCTCAACATTTTGCATTGTTTTATAAACATTCACAGGTTTTTAAGTTACTTTATCTTACATATTAAAATAAACCATTTATGTTAAGTTAATAATGTTTATCACTTCCCACGGTAATTTAGTAATTTTGTCAATTATGAAGGCCAGCCTTAGGAATTTACTGGTAAATACAGAAAAGCGAAATGTCAGTATTTTTTTTACCGGAAGTGCTTGGCAGACGCTCTCAAAGGTGAGAACCATGAGGACCCCTAAATATACCCATCTGATACCAGCCTGAAACCAATGAGGGCTATCGTTTTTTGTCTCACTAGATGGCGCACTGTTGCGTGAGGCTATGATAATTCTGATTGACGCTTGGGCACAAGCACCGCACTGGGCTCGCGTGGGAACTACTGCCCAAGCTCTCTCATTCTGAGAGGAGGCCTGTGCCCAGCAGTGGAACGTATATAAGCTGGGATGATGATGATGATGACGATGACGCGCCGACAAAGTACCGACGTCCGACACGTCTTCCAAACCGATACCGAGCGCACAGAAAGCATTCAAGAGCGGCACCGACAATAATGTACCTTTCTTACTAAACTTTAAGGGATGTTTTAACTCATAAAAAATCGATTTAAAATCTTGTGTCTCTGTCAAATTAAAATTTAAACCCTGCTTATTAACATAGAGTAAAAAAAGAAAAAATGTTTTTTTCGACATTTTACTTTAAACGCGATTATCTCGGAAACTAGAACCGACAACAAGGTACCTTTTCCCAGATAACGCCACAAATGGCTTCATACCTTTTTTCTAAGAATTACCATTCCTGAGATATCGCGATTCTTAAAGTTGATGGAGTGACGTTCTACATGATAGCACATTTATGCCACGTATGCTTACAGGGTGACATCGAATTCCTTGAAAGGGCTGGAAACTAGAACCGACAACAAGGTACCTTTTCCCAGATAACGCCACAAATGGTTTCATACCTTTTTTCTAAGAATTACCATTCCTGAGATATCGCGATTCTTAAAGTTGATGGAGTGACGTTCTACATGATAGCACATTTATGCCACGTATGCTTACAGGGTGACTGGTAAATCGACCTATTCCTTGAAAGGGCTGGAAACTAGAACCGACAACAAGGTACCTTTTCCCAGATAACGCCACAAATGGTTTCATACCTTTTTTCTAAGAATTACCATTCCTGAGATATCGCGATTCTTAAAGTTGATGGAGTGACGTTCTACATGATAGCACATTTATGCCACGTATGCTTACAGGGTGACTGGTAAATCGACCTATTCCTTGAAAGGGCTTATTCTAGAGCTGATTTGCAATGTTTTTGGCCCAGGGATCGAAATTCAGTAGTTTTTTTTAGTTATTCGATAGGTATGAACCCTCATTTCCGAAAATATAAGTCTGCCAAGGCTTTTTCTACTGAAACACCTGGACATACGAGATTATGTGAGCAACATCCCTGGATCCCGTAGTTTGGAATTGTACAGATTACGGAAATTTTAATTACATGTATACAACAAGTGAAAAAAACTCCTGCAGATTTTTATCACTTACTACCTCAAACCTTAATAATTAGTGCCTGGGCGACCGAGCTTTGCTAGGGCTTAAACTCGATAATAAGCGTGTCATCCCCGAAAACCTCTACATAAAGGTGTACCAGAATCTTATGGCAAATAGGGAAATAAAAAATAATGTCTAATCATGACAAAATCACGCGTTTTCGTGGATTGCACACTGTCGTCGAGTCGCTGATGAAAATGGAATTGTCCCGTGAAAACTTAAGAGCTATGATTTATTACGACTTTAAAAGTGGATTAACACAAAAACAAGCACCTTCAAAGACTACAATATACAGGTGGTATTCAGATTTTAAACGCGACCGCATATCACTCACAGACGACGTGCGTGAAGGTCGACCAAAATCGGCCGTCACTAGAAAACATCGATGCTGTGCTGTGCGTCAAATGATAAAAGAAGACCGGTATGTGACATACCGGGAAATTCAAGAGTGCTTGGGGATTGCAATGAGTCAGATACAAATTATTTTACGGGAAGAATTGGGCGTGCGAAAGTTGTTTTCCCGCTGGATCCCTCATTTATTATCTGACGAGCAAAAAGCGACTCGTGTCAATTGGTGCCGCAAAACTTTGAATAAATTCCACGGAGGAGGCTCAAATGCAGTTTTTAGTGTAGTATCGGGTGACGAGTCGTGGATATATGCATAATATGAGCCTGGATCTAAAAACCAGTCTCGAGTATGGGTCTACGAAGATGAGCTCAAGCCGCAAAAGTTATTCGCTCTCGCAGCACGGCCAAGAAGATAGTGGCCACGTTTGTCTCCAAATCGGGTCATGTAGGTACTATTCCTTTCGAAGATCGTAGAACGGTCAATGCCGATTGGTACACAACTATTTTTTTGCCGAGTATCTTTGACGAACTCGGAAAAAATAACCCTAATCGCCGCATCATCCTTCACCACGACAATGCCAGCTCTGAAAACAACTGAGTATCTGAACGGTGAAAACGTCGAACTCCTGGACCATCCTCCATACAGCCGCGACTTAAGCCCCAACGACTTTTTGACATTCCCCAAAATCAAGGATAAGTTACGTGCTCAGCGGTTTCAGACGACAGAAGAAGCAGTGGAGGCCTTTAAAAAGGTAATTTTATCGACCCCTACTTCAGCGTTCAATAAGTGTTTTAAAGACTGGTTTGCACGCATGGAAAAGTGCATAAAATATAAGGCGAGTACTTTGAGAAACAATAAAAATATCTTTATCCAATTTAACTGCATATTTTTATCTATTCCCGAAACTTTCAATGTGACCCTGATAAACCTGTAAATATACAATTAAATGTGTAAGTTTTATTATAAGGAGAAAGGAAATAAGTAGAGACATCGATTCGGGAAAGAATTAAGTATTCACAATAACTTTTCTATTCCCTCTATTATTTGGTTCATGTCAACTGAACCTGTCAAGTTAAAACGTTTAAGTACTCACCAAGGTTTGAAGGTCCATTGAGCTGCTGTTTGGCAGCGAGAATCGATTCAGTTTCTGGATGGACCTCTCTGTCCTTGTTTTTATCCTTTTCTTTTTCCTCCGATTTGACTCGCTCCCTGGGTTCTCGTATTCTTTGAGGCTGTGGAGCTAGCACGGAAGTGGGCGCTGTGGCGGGCGCAGTGGCCACGGGTGCAGCGGACGCCGCGGGGATGGGCGCGGCCGAGGCTCCGCTGGCGGGGGCCGCGGGGGCCGCCAGGGCCGCTGGGGCTGCTGGGGCTCCGGCCACGACTAGCGGTGCTGACGCACCTGGCGTACTACTGAAGCCTACAGAACTAATACTTTCTGTCGACTTATATATTTCGTCTTCGTTAGGCACAACTGGTTTAGTTTTGTTTTTGTTTTGTTGTTTATTTGGTGACATAATCTTATTGGCGTCTACTACTAAAGGCTGAACGATCTGATCACTACTTTTTTGCAACTGCTTAATGTTCATTGGCAGTTTAGGCACTATTACAGGACTATCGGAGATTGCTGATACAATTGGCGTTTCGTTAGGGATTGGTGTCACCTCCATTCCTAACAATTTAGTATCATTCACATGCAATGTGTCTGATTTTGTTAGGTTGATCGATAAGGAATTTATCGCATTAAGTTGTGGTTGCAAAGGGCTTGTGGAAGATATAGGCAAATCAACATTCTTATAACTTGATTTGATTGAACTTTCACATGTCGCCGTCGGTTGATTAGCCACCTCGTTAACCATCCTTGAAAACTCTTCAGCAATACTGTGTGTGGGTTCCTGATAACAGAATATTATAAAAAAAAATGTTAATGGGTCACATTAGCATGCCAAATTATAATAGCTATACTGGGTGGAAAGTTGAGATGGGGCAGCAATACTGGGTTAAGACACTAACTTAAAATGTTCAGTTTTTAATTGTCTACATACTGTTTAATTTTCTTTAAGCATAAAGGAATCATATTCGTAAAAAAACAACATGCGAAAGTTTCACTTTGCAAATTAGTACCCTACGAACTGTATGGAAAAAGTTTTCTTTGATTTATAAAGTCAGTTTTTGGCGATTATCTCTGTTTCTATAGCTCCAGTGATGTTAACATTCATTACAAAATTGTAAAGCATAAAATTTGGAGGGTCAATCAATTTTTTTCTTGTCTGTCATTCTACCCCTTTGTCCAAGAGACAAAATTGACAGTTTCATAAAATCTGTTATAATATATGCTACTAATGTTCTAAGGAGATGATAGTCCGTAAAATAATGGGTTTGTAACTACGACAAAAATGTACGCTTGATGAATTTTAACCACAGGAAACATGTAGAAACTCGTGGTTTTAAAGCGATACGATAACCAATTCTTCCTCTTTCCCATCATCCGCCGTTTTTATATCTACTTACTTACTTACTGCAAATGGGTTCTACTCTACGAACAAATAATAAGTCAGAAATTGTGACTGCGGTATAAGCATACATACAGTGTCCTAAGCTAAGGTCTCTAAATTATCATGCCAACGTGTACGTATTATGAAGTGGTGCAGGAACAATGCAAAATTAAAATGTCCAGGGATCACTTTCCTCTAATAAGTAGTAGTAAAATTAGATTTATATTTAAAAAATTTCAAAGACATTAACAGTTGGAGATGGTCACATGGTCAGTATTTATTTCCTGTGTCCTTTCTTCTTTCCTGTATCGCCCAAACAATAGGTACAAACAGTCTTTATATTTTTCTGTCAGCTAAACTGATGTTTAGTAGTGTGAATAATATAAGATAGGTTTAATGTCAACTGCTCATCACCTTTTACGAAAGATTGCTTTTTCCGATGCAGAGACGTTCATTAATTGACGAGGAGCATAAATTGCTTCGCAACTGTGTTAAAATAATTGAAATTAAACCCGTGAAGTACTTGTTATTGAGTAGTACCTAACTCCGGTGGTCAACTGTGGTCTTCTTGTGTATTTATCATTAGTTCCACTTCACCAAATAATGATGTTCAAGAGCAAATGCACGAGTCACTACTAAATATATCCAAATTACCATAGGTGTCCCTACAATATTTCAAGAGTTCCCTCAATTTCCTTAGGATCCAATCATCAGATCCTGATTTCGTGCCTATGGGACCTAATTAGAGGTATTCCTATACAAACATTTTTTTTTTAAATCTGCTCATAAATGATGGAGTTCTGACGTAACAACCAAAAAAATACAACCGAATTAATAACCTCCTCCTTTTCCTTTATGTCGCTTAAAAAAACAAGCTGTCATTATCCATATATGACACGTCATTGAAACGTTAGATGTAAGAAGTGATCGTAATTTGAGCATCTGACATTGCATCACGCGAGCCAACCAATCCCAGCATTCTTTCTGAATTTTAACCAATCAACAAGCACGTCTATTTGCAACCTCGAAATTGATTCGTATTTGAATCATAAGTCGTTTTAGTTCTAGGTATTTGCGTGGAATTTGTTCTGAGTTACGCTTCCTGACTTATTATTTATTCGTAGGTTCTACTATAGGTATAATATTACAAATTGAATGGATCGAATTAACCGTCACGCAGTATTTGTGGAATATAACTGACAAGTATAACAAAGTAGGAAGATCAACCATTTACTCACTGGCTGCGGTGTTTGCCGCTCACTTGAATCGCCACTTACATATTGACTGTCATTACTTGAATATAAATCTGTTAATATATCCTGTCCTGTAAGACAAAATTGTATGTTACAATAAACCCACTCCAATTAAACAGTACCACGTTTTACTAGGTAATAATATTACTTACGTGTAACAGGATCTATTATTGCCAGTCTATGACTCCTTTTCGTCTGAGTCGGACGTATACCTGTACAATTATATTAAAAAAATCATTACAATTATTCGCAAACTTTAAGATAACGCAATTAGAGATTTTTGACAACAATTCCTAAATTTCTAAAAATTACACGAGACAAGAAGTAACCAGCTGAGTTTTGTCATTCCGTTAATGTTTTTTCAAGTGAGAAATGACGTTGAATTTGAGAGTGGTAAAGCAATTTCTTGGTCATCTACGACAAAATTAGTACGGTGACTTTTGACGAACGACGTTGATATTAATTACTGGGGTTTTGGCAATCATTACTAGTAATTTAATTCATTTACCAGACATGGTTTGATGCATGTGCGCCGGAGTTTGAGGATGTGAGAGAGAGGCCGCGGGCGCGGTGGGCGTCGGCGCCGTACCCTGCGGCCCCATTAGCGTAGTGGGATTATTCCTACCACCGGGGGCATTTGTCTGCAGGTTAGGCGTTTGTAATTGCTGACTGTTGGATGGGTAGTAATCTGAAAGCATTCACATATTTTTAGTGGACAGTTTAAATATAGAAAATTTAGTTACTCAAGCGAAAACCATACTTACAAGGCGGAGTATGGTTCGGAGGATTCGTATAACTTATAAAGGGTGTGACGTACTGGTAAAACCTGGTGTAAAACATATTAAAATTATTAATAAAAATATCACGTATCATGAAATATCATAATCATAGCATAACAAAAAAAACTCATGTCAACAAAGCCTTCCACAAATGCCAACATATTCATATTTAAGATTAACCCCACACGAAACTGATTAATAATCCTTATTCATTATCATTAATTTAATGATAATAAACAAATTATTCATTCTAAAATCAACTGATTCTCACATGCGTACAGTCAAGCTTTAAAATAGTTTAACACTTTAGTTAGGGTCTTGTGAGTTTCAGTAACCTGAAACATGTCAAACTGTCAATAATTAAAGAGTCCAACAGGCTAAGCGTACAAGAGTGGCCCCCAGCGACGGATTTGGACATTCTTTCATGTGTTGTACTGGCAGGCCCTATGCAGGATCTATGCTTAATATCAGTCCTCGACCTTCTTTTGTTTTCGAGTTAATCATGATTATGTAAAATTATCAAGGTATTACTTAAAATGTTATATTTTGTAAACTGTTCAAGTTAATTAACCAACCGAAATTATATTTTAATAAATTCCATTCAATTCAAATCATTTCTTTCATGTAACAAAAAACAAATAATATATTACTAAATACATTTAAGAAGATAATAATAAAATAGACTACAAAATACATATTTTTAACCTGCATCCTGTCCTTAATCATCATAATAAAAAAAAAACTAATTTTATTTTTCTTTCAATTTTTTTAACACTTCGCGGAGGTACACAAATAAGAAAAATTGGTCAAGTGCGAGTCGAACTCGTACATGAAGGGCTCCGTAAACAGTTCAGTAAAAGTTTATCTTAAAATTCTTCTAATATGAGTTTTTTGCTGACTGTAGGTACTTTATACTTTATGCCCCTGGTTACCAAAGTACTCGTCAAGACGAATCAAACGAGTCCAAACTCGATGCGGTCTTGTCGTTTATCACAGAGTTCCTATGCCCACCCGCAAGTTTTATCATCAGATCAACTCCATGTCATAATAATATTGCATTTTCATCGGATTTATACATGCGTGTAAAATTTCAGCTCAATCGGTTGAAAATATCTACTTCAAATTTGAGTTGAAAGATTTCACCCGAGCAAACATAGACATTACACTGCAAATAAATATAATGCTTGTAATAGTTTAGTTTAGTTTTTGTTAAGAATTTCATTTTTAATGCAAGCTTTTTTGCCGAATGTACTTTTTGTTGACTGTACTTGCATTGTCGTCTAAACTACATATCTGTACCAAATTTCAAGTCAATACTATTAACTATTGCGGAGTTCGCTCCTACAAAGACGATCCTGGCAGGACCACCAAGATGTCACTACCAGATTATTATATTGTCACCAAATTTACATAAGTATGCCAAATTTCAAGTCGATCGGACCACTGGAAGTGGGTCAAATTTAGCTTCCAAGATTTGACCCAAACAAACAATAAATAAATAAACAAACAAACAGGGCAAGCTAAGGAAAAGCTTCTAAAAATATCGCCGAAATGTAAGCACTTGTGCAAGTATTTCGAATAAAAAACAATTTGAATTCTCATCCTCTTTGGTTCTGGCTGTTTGCTTCTGAAATCATTGCCCGCAACGCGCCGCGCGCGACTCAAAAAAAAAGCTGTCAGCGCGGTTCATTCGCGGAAAATTCGGCGGACTTCATATGTTGCGTAATTAAATAATAAGAAGCTCAACTAGTGTGAATAAACCTAAAATACTTAGTATAATTTTTTTAGTGTAAAAAATAATAGGTAAACATACTGATTAGTGACTGTGCGAATTTGGCGAGCGCTTTATCGAAGTTGGCTTCATTGAAGTTTGTGGTTCATAAATTGCTTCATTAATTTTGCACAAAAACGAATAAACCACACAATCAGACAGTCACTGTATTATATTATCGAAGCGTTTATAAAACATCATTTAAATCGCAAACTTAAAGGAAAACATTTAAACGACATAGTTAGCCTTTAATTCGTAACCTTATTTTATTTTTAGTATTTGTTGTTATAGCGGTCACAGTAATACATACGAACGTTGGTGTCTGTACCAAAGTGTTCCACTATGTTCGAACTTGGTACAATACAATCAATTGTTTTAAAGTAATGTAAATGTCCCATTGCTCGACATGCTAATGCTCAATAGATAACACCCTGCTGTCACGCGTACAGAAACTCAAGTCATTACAAATTTGTTGACAGCATGGATGTATATATTTCTTCTAAATATTCTTATGTGCTTATGCTTAGGGCATTTCAATTTTAAAGTTATTTATTAGCTATAGATAAATAATGTACCTCCTGAGACGACCCGCCGCAAGAACAAAGAAGCATTTTTTATAAGAAAAACAGTTATTCGTAAATGTTTCGTCATCATGTCATTTTTTTACGTTATCATGAGGTTGTGTACTACGGTCTGCACACAAATGTGGCGTCATCTGGGAAAAGGGACCTTGTTGTCGGTTTTAGTTTCCGTGATAATCGCATTTAAAGTAAAATGTCGAAAAAATACATTTTTTTCTTTTTTTACTCTATATTAATAAGCAGGGTCTAAATTCTAATTTGACAGAGACACAAGTTTTTAAAACGATTTTTTATGAGTTAAAACATCCCTTAAAGTTTAGTAAGAAAAGGTTATTGTCGGTGCCGGCCGCTCTTGAATGCTTTCTGTGCGCTCGGTATCGGTTTGGAAGACGTGTCGGACGTCGGTACTTTGTCGGCGCGTCATCATCACCATCATCCCAGCCTATATACGTCCCACTGCTGGGCACAGGCCTCCTCTCAGAATGAGAGGGCTTGGGCAGTAGTTCCCACGCGGGCCCAGTCCGATGCTTGTCAGCGCGTAAAAAACGTCAATCAGAATCATCATAAAATGCGTTTTAAGGTAAATCATTAATAACTGGCCACCATTAGGCGGTAGCCAGTTAGGGCCTTATTGACGATTTACGCCAATTTGTGTCTTTAGAGGTTGATTTATAATAATAATAATAACGATTAATAGTTACAACTACACATCAAAAGCATTTTTTTAGATCTTATTCTTAACTATGTCAATAAACATTTTTCGTCCGGCACTAAGGTCCCTTTTCAAATACGTTAATCATTTAGTGTTTGTTGAGACAAAAAAATTATAGGTTTTTGGTAAGTTTTAATACTAGTGTTCTTAAATTAGGACTATTAAAATTAATCGTAAGTTATTAGTCTTTTTCAAATGATATCACATCATATCACCAAATATTTTATCACGGACGATAAAGTCTCTTTTCGAAAATATATAGTGATTGTACCAACTTTTTACTAAACTTTGCCTTGAATTTTGAGACTAAAAAAGTATTTTTTTTAAGATTTGTTGAGTTAATTTGATCTCATTTTAGCGTACTAAATATAAACTTTTGTTGATTTTGACTGTTTAATTACATTTGTAAACCACAAAAGTATATTTGTTAAAGTATTTTTTATATAATAAGCAACGTTAATTCAAAACGGAGTAGTTCTTATTTAGTGTCCAATTACGCATAATATTTTGTCCTTTGATAAAATCCAATGGAAATTAATTATACTATAAATAGAAAATTAAGTAAAAAATCCATCACCTTTTTTTACTATAAAAAAACAGTTGTCCAATTACAAAATTGTTCTTGAAACCTGAAAGCCGGTACAATCTACTGTTCAAATAGCATGTTATCTATATGTCGGCGGCCGATCGTAAAATCCGCCAGATCACGAAATTCCTAGGCATATCGTGAAACGCCGCCATTTCATGATATGCCTAAACGTTGGCCAGGCATATCACGATGTGCCTGAGAAATAATACGGCAGATCGATTAGAGCAACGCATTCGTCGATATTCCTAGCTCTATACCGGGCACATCGTAAAATAGTTTCTTATTTGGCCACTGGTGGCGCTGCGTATGCAATGGCGGCCGTGACCAGCTGACCGCCCGTGTTTGTTTAGCGCGTGAAAAATGTCGGCGTCGCAACAAAATGATCTTTAAACCGAAAATAGTGATTGAATTCAAAATAGAAGTGCAAAAGAAGCTTTTGAACATCAGCTGCGTTCTTTTTATGTGAATCAAACGGATTCTGTGCACAATGTGAAAAAACCATGGACGTCTGCCCGTATTTTAGAGGTTAGAATTTTGTTGGTAAATAAAGTATTCACTAGTTGTTATTTATTTATATAGAAAAATTTAGGTACGACGAGCGAAGCGAGGAGTGGTTAGTATTAATTGCGATCACGACGCACGAGCCGAGCGAGCGAAGCGAGCGTGCCGCGGCAGCGGCCGGCGAAGTGCCAGAACCGACATGGCGGCGTTTCATGATATGCCTAGGAATTTCATGATCTGCCTAAACTGGCCAAATCATGAAATGGCGGCGCTTCATGATATGCCTAGGAATTTCATGATCTGCCTAAACGTCACTAGGCAAATCGCTAAACGGTGAGTTATGAACGATATGGCGGATGTCCCTTAGCCAATTCATGAAATGGCGGCATTTCACGATATGCCTAGGAATTTCGTGATCTGGCGGATTTTACGATCGGCCGCCGACATATATAACTTCTAACAACAACATACTTTTATTGGGTGTATAAGGTTGAATCCAATTTTCTCATATCTAATCACTTTTTCGGGCTTTTGAGGTTCAACATTTTTTTTAAATATCTATTAAACCTACATGCATGTTTCTTACATGGTTCGATAGCTAAATGTATGTAGATTATGGAGATATCAATAACTCAATACCGACAACAAGGTCCCTTTTCCCAGATAACGCCACAAATACGGAGAAAAGGTAGTACAGGATACGGAGTTTTTTTCGTTTGTTAGTCGTGTACCTCGAAATCATAAATTCGTTGTAGCTATTCGCATATTCGCGTTTTGCCGCGATAGCGAATTATGTTGTAGCATGTTTTATTTTATTTTATTTATTTGGGGCATCAACAGCAATACAGTACATTATAATAGGACTTAGGTACTAAATAGAAAGCCAATAACAGATGTCCACAGAAATACAGTTGGCGAATCATACTTAAAACAGTTAAAACTAACACAGGCAACATGTATTGTTAGTGAGTCCACAAGACTATGATCTCTAGTATGATGTGTGTGTATGCGTGTGCGTGTGCGTGTGTGTGTGTGCGTGTGCGTGTGCGTGTGCGCGTGCGTGTGCGTGTGTGAGTGCGGTCTGTTATAGGTACTCCAACCAAAGTCGATTTATGTATTTATAATAACAAAACCTTACTATTTTTCCGTTAGGAATTTTCGAATACAATGTTATATCAGTATCAGTGGTATATTTTGTTAATCGCATATATTTTTAATCGCGTTTTACAGCAATAGCATATTCTGTTGTAGCATGGATTTTATCGATCGCCTATTTAATTAGCCGCTAATATTTTTAGACGCATTTTACCTCGGTCACTTATATTGTTATAGTGTTTTGTATTAATTGTATTTTTTATTAATCACCTTTAATACTTAATCGCTATTTATCTCGACTAAATATGTAATTGTATTAAAGCACAACTACATAACTGCTACAATGGAACACTAACGGGATTTTAACAACTCGCAAGCTTTGTTACCAGTCTGATGTTAAAACATCTGATGTTTTTAACTGTCGTAAAATAACGGCCAAGAGCGTGTCGGACACGCCCGAAATAGGGTTCCGTAGCCACTACGAAAAAATTAAGTAATTTTTTTTCTAAGGATTTCGTATTTTGTACGGAATATTCCAAGTTTAAGTATATTTTATACCTTAGGCTGCTTTTTACTCTTAGGGGCTGTTTCACCATCCATTGATTAGTGTTAACTGGCCGTTAGGTGTGATGCCGTCTCTATTAGTTTTGTTCGAATGGACGGAGACGGCATCACATTTAACTGTCGGTTAACGCTAATCAATGGATGGTGAAACAGCCCCTTAAACTACTAATAATACTCAAGAAAACTTAACCATTACAAATTTTTCCACCCACCGGTTTAGATTTTAGAGGGGGGACGCTCGATTTTAATGAAAATTTGCACTGTAAAGATTAATATTTTGCAAACAAATCACTGAATCGAAAAATCGTTTTATATTATGTATATAAAATACCTATCCAACGATACCCCGCACTATATGAAGGTTGGATGAGAGAAAAAAACACCCCCACTTTACGTCTCAGGGAGGTCTACTCTATAATTATTTTTTTTACAATTTTTTACTGTACCATTTTGTCGGCATAGTTTACATTATAATATTCGTGCAAAATTACAGCTTTCTAGCATTAATAGTCCCTGAGCAAAACCGCGGACGGACAGACAGACAGACAGACAGACATGGCGAAACTATAAGGGTTCCGTTTTTGCCATTTTGGCTACGGAACCCCAAAGAGTGTTGTTTTTTTTATATAATATCTGTCATCTGAATGTAATTTCGAATAAATAATGTGCAAAATGCGTTTAAAAAACAAAACTACACAGGTATAGTGCTTAAATGAAATATCGCGTCAAGTAATAGCGTACTACAAACAAATTTAAATCGCGGTGATAAGCTACGAAAGTGAAGAACCAATCGAAAAAAAAGTTACTATGAAATTTATACACCGTTGTGATTGGCGACGAGAAATCATATTACAATAAAAAAAGCTATTTAGAAATTGTAAGCTGGCGACAAAATGCGAATATGTGAATAGCTACAACGAATTTATGATTTCGAGGTACACGACTAAAAACGGTTTTTTTTTGCACAGTAGGGCAAAAGCTACATATTATTATGGTGAAGTCAACATGCACATAAAAATTCAACTCCAACTGATACTAATCCGATTATTTAATGTCTAAATACTTTACGAACTAAAGTACACTTTGCTTATGAACGCTATTCTAAGAAGTCAAAATTACCTGTTATTCTGTACCCATTCTATTAAAAAGTCTGGGTCAAATTTTCTTTTAAATACTCTTTTATTAATTTCAGAAGTGGTAAAAAGTGATTCATACATTATTTAGACGAATTTCACAAGAAAATTAAAGTACTTGGCAGAATTCCTTCGCATTTGAAATCAATGTATGATTGTTTTTTCACTAATAACTTATTTAGTACTAGTAGAAGTTGAACTTTTACATAAAGATGACTCCATGCTTTGTTTTCGTTTTTCCGTGCTATGATCTATGATAACTCCAGACCCTTATTATTATTTTTCAGAGCTTAGTAGGTATACTGACATCCTTCGTATCTACTATAGTAGACTTCACGTATCATGGTACATTGACTTCTCAGAATTATGTTATCAAAATTTTACAAACGATGCAATGGCGTCTACTATATCAAATACATCTTCCACATTGATTGTTTTTTAAGGGCAACACACACAGAAAGCGTGCGCGGGTCGGGTCGTGTACGCCGCGTGAGCCGCGCGGTTCGTTGTATTCACACAGAGAGCGGGTCGGACCCGCAGCTGCTATCAATGTTGTCAGTTTAGTGACTAACAGCCTTATTCATAAAAAGTTAGAGCCTCCTTGAAGGCTCCTTGAAGGCCCGATGCTAAAAAACATGATTCATAAACGTCTGTTAGCGCTAATCAGTCGATCAAGGCTCTGCTAAAGTTACAGGACCGTAGACCCTCCTTTATCTCTCTGCTAAGTCACAAAATGGCCGCCACAAGTTTAAACAGCTGACTTTGACTAGAGCAAAAAACCATAGGTACCGAAGATATTTATAGTGAAGGCAGGGCTACGCAGATTAAAAAAAAAACAGGAAAATTTATTTTCAGGAATTTGTATTTAAAAATCCTCTAAATTAGCAACAATAAATTAACAATAAATATGAAAAAAAATAAGGATGATTAACACAATTATGGCTTTTTGCACAACATAAACATGCGGATCGGAAATGGCGGGAAAACAAACATCTCGCTTTTTATTTTTTTTCCTGGTAATTTGCTGTCACTGCTGTCAATTTTTTTTTTAAATTATCGATTAGGCCATTTTTTGTCTTTGATTTGTCAAGGTGGCCAACATAACGCGTCTAATCCGTCTATCAGCAGCTCAACAACTAGCAGACTGCTAGCAAGCGTTTATGAATCATACTTCTTGACAACCGTCTAACAAGCTTAATCAGTCTGCTAAGTAACAGACCGATCAAACCTCAATTAAGGATTTTTTATGAATAAGGCTGTTAGTCCCTAGAAGTGACGAAATCTTAGCGACCGCAAAAAAGTTTTAACGACAAAAATGGTTTATCTGGCTACTTTTGGAGTACAAATTAAAACAGTTCTAGAACCAATAATAGATACGACATTTTTGTGAACTCGACACAGAATTATACAGTGCCGCGAGATATATGTGGAAAACGACAAACGCGCTTGCGGACCAAGGTCAAACTTTATTTACTTACTTAATGAAATCCAATTTATGTAATGATGGGCGATGGATGAAATTTTTAAAAGTGGCTTTTTTTTATCGACAGGAATAAGCTTATATTAGTCAATCTCAGATTAAATAAAAAAGTAAAGATGGAGAGCGGTGAACAGCCGAGTAGGGCCGATCAAACTACACCAATCCGTGTGCTTACAACAGTGGCACGCACACACTTGCAACCAAACTACACCAAAACCTTATCACTTAGCAACGCATTCCCGTGGAGCATGACGTATCAGCCGGGTACTCATTAGCGAGCTGTAACTGTATCCTGCGTGATACAGTAACGAGGTTCTAGTGTGTACGCGTGTTACAGCTTAGGCTCGTGTTGTCGCCCGAACGCTTTCAGCGAGAGTACTCATTTTGCGAGTTGTAACTGTAACCAAACAGATACAGTAACGAGGTTCTAGTGTGTACGCGTGTTACAGCTTAGGCTCGTGTTGTCGCCCGAACGCTTTCAGCGAGAGTAATCATTTTGCGAGTTGTAACTGTAACCAAACAGATACAGTAACGAGGTTCTAGTGTGTACGCGTGTTACAGCTTAGGCTCGTGTTGTCGCCCGAACGCTTTCACCGAGCGTACTCATTTTGCGAGTTGTAACTGTAACCAAACAGATACAGTAACGAAGTTCTAGTGTGTACGGGGAGTGTAACGAACGTGGAGGCCTTCCCTGCCCTCAGTTTATGCTGCACCACTTTCATTAATTATACCTCCTATATTAGCCCAGGCATCTTCTTTTAAATGTATGTATGTATGTAAACTCTTTATTGTACAAAAGAAAATTAACAAAATACAACTGACAAACTTTAAGATACTTGTACAAAGGCGGACAAATGAAAATGCGGGGAAATGTTTTTTGTAGTAGTCCTTATCCTTAGGGTTCCATAGCACCGTGTTTTCCCTGTAGGCGTCTATCAACGACAGACATTTCTCATCTGACCATTCACTCATGTCGAGAGAAATAAAAAGTACAGATGGTTCGTAGCGGCTAGCAACAACCTCTCCTCTTGACGTCCACGAGCGCACTGCGAGCGCCCTTTGATTCGCGGCAAAAACCGACAATCGTCGGGTCGCTGCGAGTCGCTCGTATGGCGTTCATCGCAGGTTCGCGAAACACGTACACACTATGTTTTTGGTAACAGTAACGGTTACTGTAACGTGCGACGTTACAGGTTCAGAAATGAGTACGCTGTAAACATCGACTCGCTGCAAGCCCGACGCGTACCCGCTCGCAGCAGGTTCGCGAACCACGTACACACTATGTTTTTGGTAACAGTAACGGTTACAGTTACGTGCAACGTTACAGGTTCATAAATGAGTACGCTGTAAACATCGGCTCGCTGCAAGCCCGACGCGTACCCGCTCGCAGCAGATTCGCGAACCACGTACACACTATGTTTTTTGGTTACAGTGCATGCAACGGTTACGGTTACAGATCGCTGATGAGTACCCGGCTCAAAACTTCGACAAATATAACTAATAATGCCAAATTATGTCGTGAAAGGATGGAATCACTTTTCACACGCTAGTAAACTCGAAAACCAATATTTTCATTAAAAATCGAAATAATTTTGTTTGAATTTTGCTTCAAAACGTCAATACTAGTGTTGCCATTATAATAATTGTAGTTACCCTATTATTGGGTAAAAGTCGCCTAGGTAATACAATCTTTTATTTTTTATTTTTAAATTCTATTCTTTCTATGGCTTAAAACTTGAGAACGTGACACGTAACGTAAAATGATTTGGTTCTTGTAAAAGTTCATCAACGTTTTTTATTGTAGTAACGGTATTAACGTGACACGCAACAAGTTATTTGTTTCCTGTAAACGTTTACTAACGTATTTAAATGTAGTTGTTTTAGGCTGGTTTATGAATTTAAAGCAATAAATAAAAACGTTATTAACGATAACGATATTTTTGTAGTTGCGGGGTACTGGAATTATTATGGCAACACCGGCCTACGAACACATGTTCATAAAACAGGCCTCACTTGGCTGTGTACCGCTCTCCATCTTTACTTTTTTATTTAATCTGAGTAGTCAATGGAAATATCAGATTTTTCGGTAGGTAGTACCAATTAATTAATAAAATAAAATACTTAGATTTTATTCTCGCCAAAATGAACTAGCTACTGCGCATGAATACGGTTTTTAGGGTTCCGTAGCCAAAATGGCAAAAACGGAACCCTTATAGTTTCGCCATGTCTGTCTGTCTGTCTGTCTGTCCGTCCGCGGCTTTGCTCAGGGACTATCAATGCTAGAAAGCTGTAATTTTGCACGGATATATATGAAAACTATCCCGTCAAAATGGTACAATAAAAATTAAAAACAAAAAAAAATTGTGTACCTCCCATAGACGTAAAGTAGGGGTTTTTTTTCTAATCCAACCCTATAGTGTGGGGTCTTTTAAGTTAAAACTTACTTACTAAGACGATTTTTCGAATCAGTGATTTGTTTGCGAAATATTCAACTTTAAAGTACAAATTTTCATTAAAATCGAGTTTTAGGGGTTTTTAACTTAAGCTTTAGGGATAAATATTTTTGAGTGGTAACTCTGCGCTCGGCCCGCGCGATGTTTGTGACGACGGGCGACGGGCGCGGGCCCGCGCACGACCCGTCCCGCGCCCGCGTTCTGTGTGAAGGCGTCCATATACCGCCATGCAAATACGCCCGTCGCGGGCCCGCGCACGACCCGCCCCCACTCTCTGTGTGTGTTGCCCTTTAATGACAATGCCAGAATGTTCCAATGGTCAGTCTTAACGATTATATGAATTAATGCTATTGATATCTTTTTGTTTAAAATATTTCTACATTGCCACTGAGTGGCGAGTATTGAACGAATAAGTAAAATTTCAAGCATACAAGGAAATATTGATCTTATTATGCCAAATGAAACAAACAAGTCTGTGAAAGGATTTTAAACAAAAGCAAAGACCAGCCTTTTCATACAAACAACGATAAGTATTTCGACTTCCACCCCGTGCTAATCGATTTTAACCAAAAAAGAAAGCTTTAGTGTTGACTGGTCCGACTTGACTGGTTGGAAACTGTTATCACCCACCGTTTTCATGAAAAGTTTGCATTGTTTGTATGAAACGTTAAATGGAAATAGGTACATATACATACTTAAAACATGTATATTTTCGTGTGGCACGCTAATGTCGAAAGTTGGTAACTAAAAAAATCATATTATTTTTAAATGTTACCCCTGCGAACGTGGCTGTTGGTAGGGCTGCGGTGGCAGGCCCATGTGCGTGGGGAACATCAGCGGATGGTACATGACGGGCGCAGGGGCTGCGGCGGCGGCCGCGGCGTTGGGGATGAACGGCTGCTGCTGTCTGCTGCAAATAAAAACACCAGTTATCTACTAGACCCTGTAGGTAGGTACTTAATAAAAAAAATACACTGTTTTGTGATTACGTAGTCTTCAGGAGTAATTATTATTATTAGCATCGATAGTTTAAAAGTTAAGAGAATAGAGATTTTGAAAGAAAAGTTATTTGACTAACCACCTACATCAATACGATCGTGTTTTAGCTGATAAATTTAATTAGAACTTAACTTAGAACACATGAAATTAATCTAAAACGGGAGAATAAGATGTGCAAGGGCGAACTTACCCCTTATAGGGATCTCTTCCAGTTATCCTAATATATGTGTAGATGTATATGTGTGTATGTGTGTACATGTATGTATATATATATATATATATATATATATATATATATATATATATACATGAATACATGTGTATGTATGTATATATATGTATAGATATGTATATATATATATGTATGTATGTACCTACAGATATATAATATGAGTGATTTTTCGAGTGTGGGTACGAATGGTAGTACCTAGTATTTCCAAGTAAATATGCAGGCATGGCTGTGAGATGCGCACGATGTATCATTAACTATAATGTTGTAATATACTTAAACAGCCGGTGTCGATGCGCACGGCGCGATGCGCAAAGTAGCCGTAAATCCACCCTCAAGTTAAAAAATAAAAATGTAACCAAGGACCGCGGCGCGCCGCGCCTGCGCAGCCGGCATAGTGTTGAAGTATTCAAAATAGTGAATGAGAGTTCTACACTTTCTGCCAACAAACTGCTACGCAGTTTGGCAGAGGTTTATAGTTATAAGTATTTCTGTACTTCTTTTGTTTTTTATTTGAGTAAATAAATAATTAATTAAAATAATTGTCTTTTAGCCACGGGTAGTTGGTTTTACGCTATACAGCTTCCCAGCACAGATCATGAAACCAATCTTTAAAATTCATTATAAAGTGGGATCTTTGACATTATTAGCTCACGCCGATAGCAATAAATACCAAAGCTCGGACTGTCAGATTGTGCGTCCTTCGAAAACGCTCATAAAAAAATAGTGACACATGGCAAAATCTTGGTTAATTGAGCAATTAAGTTTCGTGAACAATCGATTTAACGTCTAACGATTTCTAAGAAAAGCAGCTAACTAACAGTCGACACGTGGGGATTCGTTAAGTTGTAAGTAGGTAAGTACTCGTGTTTAATCTGTGTTATAATCATGAGATAAAGTACGAGTACAAATATCACATGCTAAATAAAAAAGTCATGTTAACTCAAAAAAAGTAGTTTGTAAGTTTTCTTCATGATAAACAGTAGTTTTATCGACATATATTTATCATAAAACACACATGCTCGTGCCCAGCAACCATCGTTTTTAATGCAGAACGGAATACTAAACCTTGGCAAGTGCTATTGTTGTAATGTGTTGTTATATTACCAATGAGCTAAAAGATTCATCGGTAACATATTTTAATATCGAAACTTAAAATACCTACGGGTAAAATGTCGATGTTCAAAATATCGAAAATTAAAAGAACGAAAGTTTATATTGTCCAATGTTTAGATGGCTAAAAATTACTAGATTATGTAAAATAAATGCTATTTAGAGAAAGGAGCAATAAATAAAGCAGATTTGTATGTACGATATTTTAATTTTCGACATTCAAATATGTTGACATTTACAACATGATATACTGGTTACCGACATTTTTACTCATTCGATATTTTAATAAATCGACATTTCAATCTTAGACATTTTGACCATAGGTATAAAAAAACTTTCGATATTGTGACACAATCGATATTTTAATTTTCGATATTCAAATATGTAACCGATTCATCGAATACCCACGGAAAAAGATAGGATTTGAGCATATTCTTATCAAGTTAGTTTATACTTTATAATGATTACAATATTAGGCAATAGCACTGCACGTGCAAACAAATCAAGTGAGACGAACCAAAGGTGCCTTATCGCGTTATCTTAATGGAGTCCGTATCGGTGACGACAGTAGCGGTCGTTGCATTGCCGAGAATGGCTACTCGCTACGCTATGCATTATTCAGTCGAATTAATTCGCGAGTTCAAGAACTTGCAATCAAATTATTGGATTCGTGAAGATGACCAGCCCTTTCTCGATTAACATACGGTTTACGTAACGACTTTTGTATAAAAACAAAGAATTTGTATAAGAACCATAATGAGTTCCTGGCCAAATGCGTATAGAAACTATAGATAGAAGTTAATTGCTTTATGACTATTACCATTAAAAATCGGCTTCCCGTCTCCAGTTTAATGAAATTTAAATAAATAAATATCATGGGACACTTGACATCAATTGACTTTAGTCCCAAACTAAGCAAAGCTTGTAGGAACTATGGACACTACACCGTGGCCAATAAGTTCGAATACACATCTTTTTGCACTGACCCTAAAGACATACGGACTACAAGCCATCATATTCTTATTTTCATTAATACAATATAGGTATTAACGTTAACAAAATGCAATCATTTCAATCGTCTAGGTATTTGTGGTTTGCTTTTAATCCACGATGAAACAGTATCGCGAAACGATTATCAAAAAAATTCGCAATGGCTGTTGCGCGCGCTGCCTTCGAGGCTTTAAATCCCTTGGAATTAAACGCAAATCTAGTTTACACCACAATCAAAAGATATAGAGACTTCCTCCGTGGAGGACAGGAAAATTTCCGGTCGGCCACATTCAGCTAGAACCGATAGAGTAAAAATTGTGAGAGAGCGAGTTCGGCGGAAAACACACCGCTCTATTAGAACAAAGCTGCTGACCTGAAAATTTCAAGGAGATCGGTTCACAGCCTTTTGAGGGTAGATCTTGGATGCCAGCATGCTTACAAAAAACGCATAGTTCATGGCATTTCCGAAGCAATCAAGAAAAAGAGAGACATTTATCGAACACAATACTTTCTTGGCACGCAGGGGATCAGTTTGTTATTTGCCGAGAAACCGTTTGTATTAGAACAGCCTCATAATGCCCAAAATGATCAATAGTGGACACCAAGGATAGAAGACATTCCAGACAACTAGAAGAATGTTCCTAGGTTCCAGAGCTCGCCATCGATGATGGGGTGGGGTCCAGCTTGTAGGTGGGGTACGTACCTTTAGTATTTATCGACAAAGGCGTTTCGGCACCGATTATGGCGATAAATCCGAAGGTTTTGGAAAAATTACTGCCCCAAATTTAAAAAGTATGTTTGGGAATGAATATTATGTTTTCCAACAAGACGGAGGTCCTTCACACACAGCAAACCCTGTTCAAGCTTGGTGTCAGGCTAATTTGATCGATTTTTTGCCGAAACATGAATGGCCACCCAGTTTTCCAGACTTAAACGTATTAGATTATTTCGTATGGTCTTACATGCTTTCAAAACTACATAATTATATAATCGCAAACCTGCATCATTTCAAAAAGGTTATCAAGCACATTTGGAACGAAATGCCAATGGAAGCTGTGCGTGCCGCGTCGAGAAACGTTTGAAGCTGGTAAAAAAGTTAAAGGTGGAGTTATCCTGAAACATTTATTTGTAAATAATGAATGTATATACATACGTGTGGCATTAATAAAATATAGTTTTTATTATATTATCTATTCATACATTTGTTTTGTCGATCTAAACTGTATGCAAACTTATTGGACACGTTGTAGGCAACCGATAAACTAACTAAAATAGATAAATACATAATTAAACACATGAGAGAGAGAGAGAGAGAGAGAGAGAGAGAGAAACATTTATTTACACATATTCGATACACAAAAATACATTAGATGGAGAGAACAAAAAAAAATAACATCGAATAGTATAAAGTGGACCCCACTCAGCATACATAATAAACATCCAAGACCAGAGAACAAACATTCTTATTATTCATAAAAATATCTGCCCCGGCCGGAAATCGAAACCGGGACCTCAAGCTTCGTAGTCAGGTTATCTAACCACTTGGCCATCCAGTCGTCAAATGGATCCACTTTGGAAGTAGGTACCTTATCCATTTTCATCTAAATATATGTTTCTCGTTCTGTATGTCCCTGATGTCTTCATTTATGATCAGGGAGCGTAACTTTGGTGCCGTTGAAAGACGTATGATGTCAAGAAAAATCAATGTTTTTATCCAGACCTCTTTATTTTACTGATATAATCAATGTACTGTATGTAATGTAGATAGAACGTAGTCAATTTTGATGGATGGTTTTGGGATTAGGAATTACCAGAAATTTTAAGCAAAGAACTATTTTTAGTCATATTGCACAAAAAAAAATATTTACATGATGAAAGGTTTTGACCTTCAACAATATTTTGCTCCAGGTTCGGTTATGAGGATTATGACCAGTACTCGTTTGTAACTGGCGTGAGATTCGAGTTATATTGCCCTGAGTGTACATGAGAAATTTATTTATGTAAATAAAAACGAGAATGCGATTTATTATGCGATTATGCAATCTTAAGCGTTCTGCATAGTTTGTCATCCAACGAAACATTTGTTGTGTTTTCATTTACTCGAGGTTTTTTTTAATTACAATTAGATTACTGAGTAAAATATTTTATTCACATCGTATTTTAAATTTACATCACCACTAATCCCCTTATTCATAAACGACAATCAAACCTATTTTAGTTAAAATGCCGCTAAAATTCGTTTGTCCTTATCTGACACTTCGACATTTGTATTTGTTAGAAAGGGACAAAGCATTTGTTAGTTAACATAGGCTTGTTAAGTTTTATGAATAAGGGGGTAAATTATTAAGAATTATTGCAGTGTTGTAAATTTTGTTTTAAAAACATCCTATATGTGACTTCACGTTATAATGATGTCACCCGCAACTAAGTTACGCTCCCTCTTTATGATTGACTAGAGTTAACCAGCGGCTTCGCACGCTTAAACTATTCGATCTGGTAGTTAAAATTCCGGGATTTTACAAAATTCGCCTGGGAATTCATATTGTGGTCTTCATTGAAGTAGTGTTAAGAACAACTGTCCAAAATTTCAAGACTCTAAACCTACCGGTAGCATTTTGAAGATTTTATCCCTACCCCGTGGGAATTTCGGGATAAAAAGTAGCCTACATGTTATTCCAGACGTCCAGCTATCTACGTACCACATGTCATCTAAATGCGTTCATCCGTTTTAGCGTGAAGGAGTAACAAATACACACACACACACGCACGCACGCACGCACACACGCGCACACACACACACACACACACACACACGCGCGCACACACACACACACACACACACACACACACACACACACACACACACACAGACACACACACACACAGACACACACAAACTTTCGCATTTATATTATTAATAGGAAGTACGAAGTTTGATTATTTACAGAGATGCAAGCAATTACGTAAAAAATAAGGTTACATTATTAGGGTTCCGTAGCCAAAATGGCAAAAACGGAACCCTTATAGTTCCGCCATGTCTGTCTGTCCGTCCGTCCGCGGCTTTGGTCAGGGACTATCAATGCTAGAAAGCTGTAATTTTGCATGAATATATATGTAAACTATGCTGACAAAATGGTACAATAAAAAAAATAAAAATAAAATTTAGAGTACCTCCCATAGACGTAAAGTGGGGGTGATTTTTTTTTCTCATCCCACCTTGTAGTGTGGGGTATCGTTGGATAGGTACTTATTACCATTAGGGGGTTGCTAAAACGATTTTTCGATTAATGATTGATTTGTTTGCAAAATATTCAACTTTAAAGTGCAAATTTTCATTAAAATCGAGCTTCCCCCCCGTCTAAAATCTAAACCGGGTTCAGGATGACAAAATTCAGGATGGTAGTAACTTACAAGGACAACTATAACGTTTAAGTTTTCTTGAGAATTATTACTAGTTTAATTAGAGTAAATAGCAGCCTAAGGTATAAAATACACCTAAACTTGAATATTCCGTACAAAATACGAAATCCTTAGAAAAATATTACTTGATTTTTTCGTAATGGCTACAGAACCCTATTTCGGGCGTGTCCGACACGCTTTTGTTTCAATTGATTCTAAGAAAAATCACGTAAGATTTCAGAAGGTTCCTTTTAATTATTATTCGATCATCATTGTAAACGACACAACGACCGTACCGTGTTAGTACGGGTTTATGGATGAGATTCGAGTGATTCGAAAGGAAATTGCCCAAGTGACTATGGGATTTATTAACGTTAATAACATGCCAGTCAGCCAAATACATTTTTGTTTACCTACTTCTCGCTACAATTGCCAACAATTATCAGATTCTTATTTAACCCTTTGAGCGCCACGGTCGGTAAAATACGACAGCTAAAAAAAGTGCCATAGTGGCTATGTCGGCATTTCGTGGCGTATATGGAACGATTTTCTGAAAAATAATAATATATTGGGAATATTTCTTGAAATGCTTGGAAAGATTATATGGGAGCAGAGGGATTGTAAAGGGTGTTGAAAAGCAATGATAGAATGTGAAATCTCCTACGATCCCTGACGGGCAACCAAAATACATGAACTATTAGGGATGTCAACCTCCATAGGGACCACCTACCACCTAAAATCAATCGACAGTTTGGGAGTCACTTGTCTTCGTCGCGTTCCTCAATTGTTGAAACGACAGGCGACACCATCGTGGTCTGTCTCTTGTCTCATGCATATGATATGTGCCATCAGCCAAAAATGTGGTCTACCACCCTAAAGTTGATACTTAATCTTTTGCATGTCACAAAACAATAATGCCAATAGACGTAGGTATCTGTCAAATTGAAAGTTCGACTTTAGCGACATATTCATTTGATAGGAACTTGATCAAAAACTGATAGACCACTTAATTAGCTGATGTACCTACATAAAGCATATTGAAATACCTTTTATTACCAGTAAGAATCCAAAAGCTACGAATGCTTTACGCCCATGATAATCGCTAGTGTAATGTAATGGTGAGCGTGTGCATACCTCGGGTGCGCATTCGGCCTCGTCCCATGCTGACTCGGCCTGAACTGGAAGTTGTGGTACTGTGGTCGAGTTTGCGGTGTTTGGCTCTGTTGTGGCACAAAACTATGTCCCGTCTGCAAATATAACATTAAAATTTTATATTGACCAGCAGAAAAACGAAACGCAGACGGATATATACTGACAATAACCAAAACATAAAAAGAAAGAAAAAGAAAGAAAATAATTTATTTATAACAGCAGTGACACATTACACAGATTAGAAAAAAAAATAAGAAGTTTTGCAGCTATAAAAAGGTCCCGGCTCAGCATATCGCT